>NW_027466098.1:15592500-15835000 GCF_046127955.1 Nelusetta ayraudi | reverse complement strand
AGCGGGGGTGACAGACGAGACGGACACGCTCCGGCGGGCGAGGCAAAATTGAATCCCGTCTCGCTTAATGCCTCCGAAATGACGCGTCCCCTGCTCTTCTGTGCGGACCTGTTTATTCTCCTGCTTTTCATTCATTTTGCAGAGGCGCAGTCGACGTTTCCAGGTTGTCGTGGCCGACCGCCACCCACAAACAGCCTGCGTCTGGGCAAACTTGTTAACACAGAGGCTGCCGCATCCTGCTGCATCAGTGGGCTCAATCTGTCGCAGAGGCCGTCCTCCAACTGTCTCTGTGAGTCCTGGGTTGACACAAAGGGACGAGGGCAGGTGCTTCGGCTGCCAGGTCCTGCACCGACTTTACTTTCTGCAGCGTTGACTTTTTCCAAATCAGCCAAAGTGACGTGTTTTGTTTTTTGGTACATGCTGAAGTCATACCAAAGAGAGTGACCAACTGAAGGACCATCAGCGCGCTTGACCACGCCATGTTATTTACCTGTGGTGGATGGTCAGGCAACAGCAGCGACGTGGAGATGATGAAGGAATCTTCGTTGACACAGACTTGATCATACAGGAGTAAGTTTATTCCAAAAATAAGTCTTGCATCCATCAGTCGCCAATGTGAACATCTCCAGAGATACAGCCCCAACACCACTGGTAAATGTACAGATTTTATGAATAGATGGTCATTGTTTTGGGAGAATGTAAACAGCTGGTCACAAGGGAAATGTCCATGTGGGGATGATCGCAAGCAATGTATCGTGTTGTGTGGAGCTGAATGCAAACCCTTTCTTCACATTGACCTCTTCAGACTGTCCACTCTCTTCTTGTTTCCTTATACAATGGCTCGTGAGGTTTGTCACAAAATGTTTCAGACGCTACATACCCTTCGTTAAAAAGTGTGTTCGCAGCTCAAGGTAATCTGTCAGAACAAGGTTTCAGATTCCTCTTCCCCAGACACATTCAGAAAAAGGCTGGATTATCTGATGGTTCTGCAGATTGTCTTGTCAGACTTCCCTGTGATGTGCAGAGTCTCCGTGGTGACTTTCACCCTCACCTGAAATGACAGGAGGACAACTGCCTCTGATTTGATATTGCAAACACAAACATGCGAGTCGAATTTGACCTCCTGGAGAGTCAAGACTGTGGAGACTCTCTGTGGTGAAGACGACCCAGCCGAGGTCTCCACTCTGACCGACACTGAGGACAAAACCGTAAAACCTGCCACCGTTTGTCATGTGTTTCCTCCCACATTGCAGTGTTGGAAACTGCAGGGGCCAGTCATTGTTCCCCAAATTGCAGAACTCCAATTTGCTCAGCATGGGTCTGAAACCTGTTGATTTTAACTAATCGCTTATCAAAAGCCTGGTAATATTGATGACATTATTTTCAGCCTCATTGTATTTGCAGCTGTGCCGACATAGAAAACACACTGTTGATGCATCCCCTCCAACATATCAATGCTTTTTTTTATGTCCTTTTTGCTTCACACAATAAGCAGCACATCGCCGACCTGATCCCTCGCGAGCAGCTCCTGCTCCAACCCGTCTCGCTGAAGTGTTATTGCCACACGGGGTGCAGCCACAGGGATGATGGCGGAATCATTGTCCCACCTGAGGTACGCCGACTCCGGCCTGACGCCGTCACTCACCCGCCTGTCGCTGTTGATTAGTCGCCAGCGTGGAGAAGTGTGAAAATCCCAATGTTGTGGCCTCCATTCTCTCACTCCCCCTCTCTCTCTCCCTCTCTCTATCGTCCTTGGCCAAAGTCGAGTCGGCGCCTGTGTTTCCTGGCGAGACGGTCAATGAGTCGATGCCCTCGTTCTTCGGCAGTAGAAAATAAATACACCATCACCGGGCCCTGGCCGCCTGCACCTTAAACAGATTTTAATGAAGCCATTGGACCCTGAGAAGTTGAAGTTGAGTCATTTCACCAGCGGCACAGTGACGTCTCACACTTCCAGTGTTTAGTCATTAGTCTTTGTTATACCTGCGGTCGCTGGCAAGCGCTGAAGCACAGAGATTAAATGAGCAAAGAGAACAAATACTATTTCATCTTGACAAGTTGAGATGATGCCTCCCGACGCGCGCTGTGAATATATTTCAGAGAATTACCTTTTGATTTTTTTTTTTGTAGGATTTTCTTTAATGTCCCGGATTAACGGGACTAAAAGGGGGGATTTCAACCGCGATTCCTCTCCGTCGGCTCAGTGAATCCAGAGGCGCTGGTCATCAGCGATACTGTGTCGGGAGCTTAAGGGGAGAGAGACGCACGCCCAGCGGGGCCGCAGTATTATTAAGAACAGTGATGGAGCGAGGCGCCCGTTTGATGTTTTCGGGTTTTTTTCTCCTCCCGAGGCTAACAGCACCTTCCCGCCGAGTAGCGCAGGTAAACAGGCTGAAACCAGATTTGCAGAGGGAGAAAAAGCACTCAAGGGAAGATGCACCCCATCGCAGTACAAAAGAAACCAAATGAACTAAAGCCATCAGACAAAGGGTGCTGCCTCTTATCCGCCAGACTTGTACACGCCGAGCACGAGGACGGATGATGAGCAGCTAAATTCACTGCAGCTGTTTAAAAAAAAAATCAACTGAAATGAGGGTGCTCTTTTAAACATAGTCAATGACAGAACATTGAACATTTTCAACATAACTGTGGGATTGTGTGTTATTCTCTTTTATCATTTAGCATGTAACAAATCATCCTCAGTACTATTTTTTAACCTTTAGGGATGTTACTATATATTAATTCCCTAAAAATTTTAAATCATCGTTTGAAAAGATATATATATTTTTTTTTCCGGTAGGCTATCCGATATCCAAATCAATAACAATGAAGTCCCTGTGAAGGCGTACAGAAGTTTGTTTTGCTTTGTTTTGCAGAGACACTACTGCGGTCATTACAAACAGTCATAACATTGTAATAACATAAATCAGAGAACATTATAAGTCATATTTCATTTGACACATTTGGTACATAATTTATTAACATAATTAATGCTGGTGAAGTCTATGGGAAGTGGTATTTATGAATATATTATGAGGCTACAAGCCTTAATGACTTCGCAAAGCATCTGGAAGATATGTAGAAACTATAGTATTATATAAGATCTGCCTTTTTTTAGGTTAAAAATCTGAAACAATAAGAGCAAGATAGTTCAACAACTGCTAAATCTATTGTTCAGGCAGGTTAACTCGTGAACCTGCTGCTTGAGAATCAATGAAGCTCCAAAACCACAAGCAGGGCTCAAGTTCACTGTCAATATTTATTATATAGTGACGGCAACAATGTGACTTTTTCTTTTTTGTATTGCCAGGATGGTGTACAGCTCTCATCGCAGTCAGAGCTGTGTGTGGAAGAACGTGAGAAGTCCATCATCCGCTCATTTTGTTGTCCCTCGGTGGGCAGCTGCTGCAGGAGGGAGGGACAGTGTTGTCAGCCTGTAGATCACAGCTGTGCCGGACTATCTGCACTCTCCAGACTGGCCGCGATAGCATCAGTGTTCGGCCCTCGCCTAGCACAGATCCCAGCCTTCTATCAGATCCCCCAGCCTAATCACGTAGTCTCTTCTGCCTTCAGCCCTACAGCGCCGAGTCCCACAGGGGAGCTTCCATCACGCCGAAGTGAAAACAGTATAGAGCACTTTTCCATTTTCTGCTCTATAGGGGGAAAGGTGATTTGTACTCGCCGTGGTCTCCTGGTATAATGGTCAATAAATGTCGACAGCCTGCGTCTGAGACGTCCCGCGTTTGTAATCCACACGTCCCGGAATAACAGAAGCCAAAATCGTCTGAGATTTAGGAACTCACGGCGCCTCCTGTTTGTTTTTCATGGCTTTTATGCAGTTCTCACAAAGGAGACTATCCAGGCTGCGCTACAGCCTGGAGGTGGAAGAGGAATGTGTCCCCATTGCCTTGGTTCCCTTTTCAAACATCCCCATATTCCCACTTATTTTTGTGTGTGCGCGTGTTTTCTTTTATTTATCCATTTTTCATTTCTCAAGCACAGTCCAGTATTTACCCACAACAGAAAGGTCCCATCCTTTCTATTCTCAACATTTTCTTGTTGATACTCCAGCACAGATGGACCTTAAAGAAATATATTTTCTTCTTTGGGGTTTTTTCGCTCCATCTTAGTAGTAACAACACAAGCTCTTTAACTGCATCAAAAATCTAAAAGAAAAATCTCTATACTGTTTGCAGAAACAATTGTAGGGGAATTGATGAGATCTGTGTCCAGCCTTGAAGAGGGGCTTGTATTATGAATGAATGTATTTGCTTTATTAGAACATGGATAAATCCAAATAACTGAAGTGTTCAGCTTCCAACAATTTACACTTCTCTCATTACATGCAACCACTTTCATTAATTAATGGTATAATTAACTCAGTTTTGCATGAGAGAACTATATAAATGAAGAGGAAACAATCTATTTCATGATGTATTTATACTCTGTGATCTGAGTGGTTTAAAGGTGTAATTAACTGGCTCCATATCAAACCTGATTCCTCTGCTCTGGGAATTTCTGAGCGACTGGATATCGCAGCCCACCAGCAACAAGAACATGCTCGGACGTTTTTCTCTCTTAACCTCCTGTTTCTTTGAGTATGACTGATTGTGCTCGTGGCATTTCTTCACGCTGCTGCACGTGCGCGCGCGTGCGTGTGTTTTCTTAATCCTGTTTTCAAGATCTCCCCGGCTTTTGGATTCATGCCTGTTGCTCTTGGAATCGTCCTCTGTTTCTGTTTTGTTTTGACCTCCACCTGCCTTGACTCATTTCACGCAAGTCATTCTCTTCTTTCAACCAAACTGCCTGTTCAGGATTCACCCTTAAACCTAAAGAGAAGGTGGGCGTCGGGGGCTTGAAAATGGAAGCAACACCCAAAGAGCTGGAAAAAAAAAAAAAGAGCAAACAAGCAACTGCTTAGACCGAAGTCTTTAAAGGAACCACTTTCTCAACCAAAGGAAGGACAAACATGGAACCAGGTTTGACAGAGTTTGAAATTGGGTTTCAGGGTATGGGACTAAAAATAATAATAAAAAAATAATAAATTATAATAATAAGAGTAACAATAGAAACCACCAAGGTCCCTGCTGCAGGTAAAGATGAGACAGGAGTCATTTCTCAGACCCATGTGAAAGAAAAGCTTGTTTAAAATTGCATTAACGCAGGTCTTTCTTTTTTTTAACTCACTTTGGACTCACACCTGACTGAAATACGATACGAACAAAACATGTCCAGATAAATGACCAGTGTTGCACTGTGATCAGTACATTCTCGTTAACAAAGCATTAGCGCTCAAAACATTTTTATTACTACACACGACTGATAAGAAAAAGCCCTGTATATTCAGCAATTACGCTTTTACATAATTGATTACAGTGCTGCCATGACTGAATTATTCAGATGGGAAACCGTGCAGCAACGTAAACTGCCAACGTGACAGTATACAGTCGGCCTAATTTTGTGATTTCACAATAAATTAAGCTTTATTTCCCCATTTTGCCTTCAAAGGAAAACATTCTCCGACACATGCTGTTGCCCTCTGGTGCGTCGTTTATTGCCAGCTAGTGGGAAGCTGGTCTGCTTGTTTAATCATTTATTGTGTCATGCAATTTTTTTTTTTTTTCTCCCCAGATATTCTTTTATGCATTGGTTTGGATAAGACAGGAGTGAGTCTGTTTATTGCGTGTGGAAGATATACACACTAAATAATAAAACTTAAAAATACTCTGGGTTGAGGATGTACAATTTCTTGATGGCTCTGAATACAGTTTCAACTACAAAGCCGTGCAGCGATCGTTTCGGCGTCTGGTCTATTTTCTTTCTAATGCGCGAGCCGCGAGCGAAAAAGCCAGAGGACAATGAACAGTTTTCGAGCGATGATAGAACGTGATCAAACACCTTTGCATCAGTACATGATCTACGCCGTGACTGGCGTGATATTATGAAACATTTTCTTCCTCCAAGGTGGGGTGTGACAGAGAAAGTTTGAGAACCACTGCCCTAATGCCATGCAAGTCTATGGGGTCAAAAGTCAGCTTTGTCCTAGAGACATGGGGCCACTTGCAGGTTCATCGGGATCCCTCAAGACACAGCCACGTCAAATTTGGGGCTTCTAGCCCATGAGGAACCCCGAAAACCCTAACCCTAATTCCAGCAGTAACCCTAACCCTAACCCTAATTCCAGCCTTATCGCTAACCCTAATGCCATGCAAGTCTATGGGGTCAAAAGTCACCTTTGTCCTAGAGACATGGGGCCACTTGCAGGTTCATCGGGATCCCTCAAGACACAGCCACGTCAAATTTGGGGCTTGTAGCCCATGAGGAACCCCGCAACCCTAACCCTAATTCCAGCAGTAACCCTAACCCTAACCCTAATTCCAGCCTTATCGCTAACCCTAATGCCATGCAAGTCTATGGGGTCAAAATTCAACTTTGTCCTAGAGACATGGGGCCACTTGCAGGTTCATTGAGATCCCTCAAGACACAGCCACGTCAAATTTGGGGCTTCTAGCCCATGAGGAACCCCCAAAACCCTAACCCTGATTCCAGCCTTATCGCTAACCCTAATGCCAGGCAAGTCTATGGGGTCAAAAGTCACCTTTGTCCTAGAGACATGGGGCCACTTGCTGGTTCATTGGGATCCCTCAAGACACAGCCACGTCAAATTTGGGGCTTCTAGCCCCAAATTATTTTTTGGGGGGGCATGAAAAATTTTCTTCCTCCAAGGTGGGGCGTGACAGAGAAAGTTTGAGAAACACTGATTTCTGTGCTGCGGACAGAATAGGGCAGAACACTGGAAGTGGAAGTCTAGTATTGTGGCACACAAATATATAAATGCACAATTACAAACCTGATTAAATGCTGTTTCTACAGACAAATCAGATGTTTCTATGAGGGCATCAACCTGCACTGTACGAAGGAAACTCACATGAACACCGTGTTCTGACACAAGCTTTATCTGATTCACCTCCATGCTGTGTCTCAAGGCTCCATCGTGCCCTCGAGGTGTGGATAAATGCATCTAACAGGGGGACGGGGCTTTTGTGAATGTGTTTCCCGCAGCCTTAGGTGCACAGGAGCACGAGTTCATCACAAACAACCCAGCTCCCAGGGGCTCCTGAAACGTTTATGTGCTTTACAGAAAACCCAAGCTTTTGTAAAAAAAAAAATTCCTGCAAGTCCAAAAATATAAAAGTGGAGAGAAAGAAAACCTCACATATTCAGTCACCTGACACAGAGAGCTGCGGTGAAGGTCTCTCTGGTAATGCAGCACAACCCAACCTGGCAGAACTACAGTAAGAAGAGATGTATAGAAATGAAAGAAATAAGAGGGTTTCTGACGGTCAAAGTGGTGAATGTTTGTCAATGCTGGAACTTTAAAACCTGGCAACTTGGAAGCGTTAGCCACTTTTTCAATAATTATTAGAGCTCTGCACATTTCCAGAGATGCATTATGTAAAAAGTAAAAACCTTTTGAAATATAAATTGATGCCAACATAGTGGAAAGAAGATCATAAATACTACTTGCTATCAAAAACAGATGTTTTGCTATGCAGCACTTTGAATGGAATAAACTCAACGGAGTGAGTTTTGGACGTGATATTTATGTGCTGTGCTGTTGCAGCCAGCGGTAACATGATGAACCATCCATCCCAGACTTAACTATGCATAAAAACACCCTGACGTTCCTCTGTGTTTATATATCCTCGGTAACACACAGTGAATGCCAGCGTTGAAAATAATACATCTGGCCTTCGCTGTTTGAGCCACAGTCCGGGTCTGGGTTTCCTCCAGCCGGCAGCTTTACGACACTCCCACGTGCGCCGCAGAGATTCCGCTCGGACGTCGGTCAATGATTCGGACTTGCCGCCGCCGTTCAGAGAGATCTGAGTTGAGCAGAAGCCCTTGTTTTCTCTCCTTTCGTTCCCAGCATCCTGCTGCGTCAGCTCAAAGAGGAAGAAGATAGACCTGGTCGTCCAGGAGAGCTTCTACTGACATCCAAGTCGATAAGCGCAACACTCAGGGGGCTTACACGGCTTCAGGAGTCAATGGCCAAGATCGGGTCTGCTTAAGTGAGCATTATCTTGGGCAACACAGCCCCTCTCCAGAAGAATGTGTTACTCATTAGAAATACAATCTAGAAAGCAACGTGATGGCATCCATACGGGAAGGTACACAGCATTCATTACTCAGTGATAAATTGCCCGTTGCTTTGGCTCGGACGCTCAGGATCAGATCACCTGTGTTGGGAAGATTACTTTGCAAATGTTACTGGTTACAATTACAGATTACCCTATTGAAAATGTATTAGCCGTGTAGTACAGTAATTATTTCAATTACTTTATCAAATAAATGTGACTAATTACATTTGGTTAAATTGTGATTATTTTTCTAAATTTTGAATAAATATTCTCAACAGTGTTAAGCTTCCAGCAAGACTCCAAATGGAGAGGGACAATTCAACCGAGAGGCAAGTGATAGGGGGCGCTGCAGATCAGATGCTTCAGATGCATTACAATAGTATCAAACTTTTGTCTGCGGAGGGAAACAGAAAAATACAGTGTTTTTGCCATAAGAAATCTATGCAAACCAACAAAATACAATTATTCAACATAAAGCCCAGCCCGTTTTGTAAAAAATGGTCAGATGCAATTAAATTGTAATCATGAATAATTCCACAAGTAACTGTAATTTGATGAAGGATTTTTTTTTTTCCTGAAAAGTAACTGATTACAATGAACCTTTCTTTGTAATTAAATTACACAACAATGTTACATGTACCTCGTCGCTCCAAAACACTGCAGATCTCTGAAGCCATTCATCCATTATGCACCACCACTTCTCCTGCGCTCAGGGTTGTGGAGGGCTGCTGGATCCCAGCTGTCTGGGGGCGACGGTGGGCTTAAGCAGCGGTGATCCAGCTGCTGTGCAAAGGTAAATTTAGCCTTGTGTCGTCTCCACGTTTGCTTCCTTTAGATTTGCTTGAGTACGGCTTCCCCTCCTTATGACTTCCATCAACAGTGAGTGCGTGGAAAGCCGGGGAGGTTTTGGCCCGGTAGTGAGCCTGTATGGCGGGGGATTTACCGCTCGGCTCTCAGACTGATCCTTTTCCTGTTGAGACGCGGGAGGGTGGGGCGGCGCGCTCCTTCTGTTTTGGGGGGAGTTTTGCATGAGAGACGCGAAGGCCAAAGGGCTCCGAGTGTAAAGTCGCACCTCCAGTTATAAGTCAATCCAAACCGGAATGTATAACATCAGGGCAGGACTTTGGTGGTCCTCCATAAATTGCTGTTTTGCCAGATGTGCCGGTGCTGCAGAGCCTTTCCAGTCACCGTACCTCCGTTCCCCACCCCAGGCACGTACAGCAACGGTGTTTTTCCCAGTGTGCCGAGAAGTGTGACAGTGATGAAGAGCAAAGGAGGAGGAGAATCTGGCTCATCATTTATTAGAGGTACTCATAAATCCTTTGCTGGCAAACCAGTGCAACCGTGTCTTTTTGAACACCTATGACTTACAATAAAAATAATTTAAAGAACCCAGCAGTGCTAAAAACAGGTGCACTGATTGAAACAAATCCTTAATCGTATGTGAAACGGCTCGTCTTCCCGGGCAGCGAGCCGCTTGACAGCGCCGCTTCCGCTGAGCTTTGTGAAATTCTCCTATTTATTCTTTTCTTTTTGAGGTGGGTGCACGGGGTGCTCCCACAGCCCACACGAAAAACATCCACACACAGATTTTATTTACAATACAATTGGCAACTGTCAACACCGCGGTAATTACAGGTGGAAATCAAATGCTTAACCCATCTGTTGCGCTGCAGTGTGTGCAGGTGCCGAATCTAATTCCGTGTCCAGGCATGTGTGCCAGAGAGACACCTTCAGCGCTCATGGGAACAACAACACGGCGGTGTTGCTTCTCAAGAGTGTGTGAAAATGCACCCAATAGGCGGCATGGCGTTGTGAAGAGGTTTTAATACAATGTGGAAAGATACCTCCTGGTGTTTTCCATTTTAATGGAATACTCTGTCATTGCTGGCAGCCTATGAAAGCTTAAAGGGGTAATGATTGTATTAAAATAAATCTGCTCTGCTCAAAGTGCAACTCTGACCATTGCTCAAATGAAAGAATTTTAATGAAACTTGTGTTTGGTGTGGTTTCTTTGTGCATTCAGTCGCAAGAAAATCTCTGAACCCGATCAGTGAAAATAATTTATAACGGCGATAAGAGAAAAATGTGATCATATGTTTTTACATCTATGCAAACACATCTAAAAGACCAGGGACTTTAATAAATAATGACCAAATACAAAGACATGCTGTTTACTACATCTTATGCAGTGAGAATTTGCAGCCTCTCACAGTTACAACCGGCCCTGAAAACAATCCAAGATGTTGATGCACATTTAAATGATGCTGCCACTGGGCTGTACCTTTCACTTAAATTTTAGATATGTGCATTTTTCACTCTTAAGACATAAAAAGTGAAGTCTGACTTTATGATCTCCTCTGACACTTGAGTAATCGTTGGCCCACACACAGTGGGAGTAAAACTTAACAGCCGCTGTCAAGAAGGTGGAAAAAATCTGAAATTCTCCTTGTCTTATCTCGCCCCGACAGCGCAAACACAAGGCTACATCTCACCTAACTCACGCCGGCCTGTGATTGCTGCCAGGCTGGCGAGTCTCTAACCCGCCAGTTCTGGCCGTCCTGAAGCAGCTCGCCGCTATGCGCTGACTGAGTCATCTTGAAACAAAAATAAGCTTCGGCTGAGGAGCAGGAGAAACTGTTTATCCTCCAGGCATTCGTCCGCGGAGATAACACAGGCCGGGTTGTGAGGACGGCGGAATATTATCAGGCGGAAATCCATTAAAGCGAAAGGCGTCTGTGGTGAAAGCTGCGTGTGCTGCACCGGCTAATCCCAAAGAGATAGCTTCATTAATTGTGGCTTATTCCGCTCTCTGTTGCATCAGTCAAACGCAGGAATATTTAATAAGTTGGTGGAAGTTAAACTGCTGAGTGACAGGAAGCGAATCCCACCTGTCTAACACCGGGCCGTGCTGTGGGGCCTTTGAATGCACCCGTCCCATCAATCAAGCAGTTCTGGGGACGTTTTGTTCTCCTCAGGAAATAAAAATTCATCAACATTTGGTACGACAGGCACTCCGGTCAAATTATTTACTGAAAACAAGGAAAATCTGTTTCAGTTATCAGCGAGCGAACAAATAGAAAGAGACAAAGTTTGACTGTGAAAATGATTTTTTACCCAGCACTGTGCGAAAACAGAGGTTATTGATGCAACTTTGAATGCAGATGAAGACTAGACTTAATAATAACAGTTTCACTGCATGAATCGCCTGCAAGAGATGTTGAGCTTTTTAAAGGCAAGATTAAAAAAAACAATGTATTCATTTTTACACGTAAATCTATGTAGTAGCATAATGGCACGATTGATTTGTTTCCCCTTCTGGATAAATATTGAGTTAACCATAATAATATTAATTGCGTGCCATTGATCAGCGAATGAGCCTTTGAACCTTTGTGGGTTCGGGTAATTTGAAGGCTACAGTTCAGTGTTTGTTTTTCTAATTATAAGATCAAGTGGCAGTCGCTTGCCTGATTACATGTGTGACTCAGCAACTTTGTAAAGGAGGCAACACAAAAGACCAACTTTCCGCCGGGGAATTTCTGAATCTCTCAGTGACTGTTTTTTTTCTGTGTGAGTTCTCTACTCTGCTGCCAGAGGCTGTGTGTCACGCCGAGGAGAGAAATCCTGCCAGTTTCAGAAATCCTAGAAATCTTCGGTGTAAAAGGTAGAAGTATAGGTTTGTGAACAGACGATCGCCGTTTCGCACTGCGCTAGCTGCGGGGCTGAGGAGGCAGAGCTCGGAGAAGCGAGAGCCCTCCCCGCGCTGTCAACGTTTCACAAAGGAGCCCTTGAGCAAGGCGCTGAAACGCCATTCCTACAGCAACGAGAAAATTCACCGAGTCGTATTTATCGTGGCGTCACGGCGGTGCGAGTCACAGCGACGTGTGTGAGTCACGGTGTTCCAACCCATACTCCCAGGTGTGTCCTATAGGTGTGAACGTGAGTATGGGAGTGATTTGTCTGGGATGCAGCCAGCCTAAGGAGGGAACGGGACCCGGTGCAACCTGCAGGATGAGCGTTGACAGAAGATGGATATTTATGGCGCTGGCCTGACATCCATTCGTAACGGCGGCGGCAAACGTCTCTTTGAAAAGGGTGTATGAATGCCAGAGATCGATAGCTAAAGTAAATGTTTGTGTCTGCACGCGTGAGCGCGCACAATGGACGCTGACAGGCCACGCCTGCTCGTTACTCACAAGCTGCCGTGCCGCCGCGGCCCCCTCAGCCTGGCGAGCTCCTGCGGCAGCTGTGATGAATTCCCGCTTGTAGCAAAAACATTGATTGTTGTTGTCAAATCTGTGCAGCCTACAGTTGTGCCGTAGCCTGAAACTGCCCCAAAAAAAAATAAAAATAAAAAATGTCAAAAACGTCAATACAGATAGCAAGACCGAAAACTGAGACCGAAAGAATACAATTCCTTATCCGCTTGCTGCAAATATAACTGCGGCGCTCCGGGATCGGAGTCAGGCTTCCGGGTCGCACCATTTAAGAGTGAAATAGATTGAGTTTTAAGCTCCAGCTCGAGTCCCGCTGGCTTTGAGGTGGAGACAATTTGGAATTGTCGAAGGTTGCGTTTCCCCTTTCATGACATTTGTCACGGCGCGGAAATGCTCAAGGCTGGCAGTTCTGCATAAGGGAGGGTGCAGTTGGATCTGATGCAGTCTTTGCACGACATAAAGTAGCTACAGCGCACAAAGACACAACTTGTTAAAGGTGGATGTATTGAATTAGAAATTTGTATCAGGTCACATCCTCCGAGTTGAAATTCACAACCGTTCCCTTTATATAATTTATCAAAGTCATGTAAGTCATGTAAGTCCTTGGTCTATCCCATAATTAGTGACTGTACCCTGGGCCAGTGTGCTTTGAAACCAAACCACACATGGACCTCAAATCATGGATACTGCTGTGGGAGATGTGGACCACCTTCCTGTCCAGAGCAGTTCATAAATGTTACATTTTATTCAGTGAAAAAAAAGAAGAAAGAGAAAAGCAAGAAGAGGTGGAAAAAAAGACAGGTGTGAGAGCTGCTGAAATTGTAATTCTGAGCATGAAGTAATAAAAATCAACCTTCCTGTCGATGCCTCGGTCCTATTGATATGTTGCAGAGGATGCACCGTCCTTCTTCCCTCTTTAAACTAGTCCATAGACCAAAGTGGTGCTGCTGCACTTTAAAGACCAGCAAAGAATTGTTTTATATTTTTAAAAACACAAGTATTCATAATGCAGAAGTTACGTAAATAATACAACTACTTAATACGAGAACAAAACAAATAAAAGTTAAAGGTCCACACAAACAGCATCTCTGGGCAACACAGCCCGCTAAACTTTAGGGACTGTTCAGCATTCAGGGAACTTTTAACTCTTATTAAAAGCTCCATCTGTGATCAATATTCCATCTACTGGACCTTCGCATGGGCTTGGAAAATCTCGTACAGCGAGGAACGCCTCGCATTCGCTCAATCCCCATCAGGTTATTGATATGAGCCGCAAGGAAGGAGGTGCAGAAGAAAAGAACCGAGAGGAAATTCCCCCCAAATGATGGAACGATGCTGGCAGGCTCTGGAGGGGGAAGAGAAAATAAAGAGGACAGAAACAGAGACAAAGAGCCTCTCAGGGTCATCAATATCCCCTACACAGCGCAGGGCAGCCGCGTCCCCAACACTCCAGCCCCTCGTACGATATTATCTCAAGGCTGCGACGCCTACTTGAAAACATGCTCCAGCCGCCTTCAGAGTCGATTAATATTGATTCTGCATTTGAGCGAGCTTGTGCGTCCACTCAGGTGGAACCAAATTACTCTGAAAATGCCCCAGAAGGAGAGTGCTGAAAACCATTAGCCAAGTGGCCTGGGAAAATAAAAGTAAATGAACACAAACGGAGCAATGATATAGCGCTCGTTGCCTCTTTTTTTGGGGGGGCGGTGGCGGCGGCAGCGGGACGGCGATGGCTTGCCGGCGCGGCCGCAAAACAAAGTGGCGGTAATGTGAGGCGGGAATCGATGTTTACCTTGGATTAAGGGGCCGAGGATGCGCAACGCCGCGACCTGCTGAAAAGGACGAGTCAGCGCCTCGGATACTCACAGCGAGATTTTTCGTGAGTGTGTTAGTCGGTGTTATCCCGCCCCTAAGCTTCTTATCTCCCCGCTGAACTGTGCATTTGCATGGGGCATCACCATGAATATTTGTTTGAGTCTGCGCGGTTATTTATGACCTTTAGAATGTAAGCAGATTGTAAGCTGATCGTTATCCAGGGAAGCGAGAGGGAAAGAAAATATTTTGTGTAGCTGTTGCAGCTCGTACTTTGTCGTCACTCCTTCGCGATTCGTGATTTGATCACTATTGACCTGTAGCTTCAGCGCGATCGGCTGCTGGATGAGTGTTGGGCCGGAATGTTTCTTTCGAGTTGAATGTTTGTAATTGTGTTCTTATTATACCTGTTAAGAAAGACTCGAAACTTGATTTGACAATTTTTTTTTTTTTTTTGAAAAGGCAGTTTTCCCTCGACACTGTCGCCCTGGTGCATCCTCCTGAGCTCGGTGTAAACTGTTGGCTTGTATTGCTCAAAGCCAGCGTGACATGTTGAGTGTCACCCATCTTGAGAGTGTCAAGTCAAACCTGTTTGTAAAAAGCGTTGAAGAAAAGTGAAGCTGTTACCTCTCAGATTGCAAAACAAAGTCATTGCAATTCTTTGCAATTCATTTTGCAGACTTACATATGAACTGCTCTGTCTGACAAATATCCACTAGAATAATTGTAAATAAATGTTATCTGCCCTGGTTTGCGTGTCCCCTTTAAAAATTCGAACAGATATTTATAAACGTGGCACAAACTTTGGCTGTTTTTCACACTTCTCCCTGCGAGTGTCTCATTAGCAGCTCCGCCACATGTCTGCCTGGCAACAGTGGAGGTCACTCAGCAAATCAGAAACGTGAATATTGCAACAGTATGACCCGGCCTGACGAGCGGCTGATCAAGGTCGGCTCTAATTCTCACTTGTCAAAAAACGGGAAAGAAATAAATGAACAAAAAGGGATCGTCATCAAATCGTCTGCGTTAGCGGCTCGAGTGAGACATCTTGAGGAAGCATCTGACGGCTGACGACGAGAGGCTGGTTGATCAGACACTGAAATCTCCACACGAGGCATAATCAAATGGTGCACTGGAGATAAATCACACGCACTCGCTCCTTCATCCTTAAGGCAATCAAGGGGGTTTCGGCCGAACAGATCCTTGAAATATTTGGCGACGGGACGCGAGTCCAGCGTGTTGCGCTAAATTGTGGCCAAGCAAACGAGACGCCGGGCAGCAAAACCAAACCATGGGAGCTGCAACCGACTCTGCATTTCAGCAGGGCTGTGCAGCACACCGGCAAGATAATGAGCTCTTTTTGATCAAAGGGGTGTGTGTGTGTGTGTGTGTGTGTGTGTCTGCGTGTGTCAGTGTGATGAATATTCAAAGAAGATTGTCTGCCGTAATATCCCTGAGGAGCAGCTGGCTTGTTGCTACACACGCGGGATGCTCGGCTAGCGCACTGTCACCGTCCTGCCATTGTTTAAAATACCAGAGGAGCTGTATGTCATGAAAAAAAAAATGCTTGATACAGGCAACTTCAGGTCAGGCAGCTTAAAGGGAAACATGAAAAAAAAATGCAGAACTGTGTCGGCCAGAGTTTCACTGATAATGTAAACATCGCAGTTTATCATCATTTTTAATTTGGTTTGGGAGGCTGAAACTTTGAACACGTTGCATGCTAATTACTTAGTAAAGTGTATCAATTAATCACTCAAACACAAGCGGCGGCGGCATTCATCACTCTCCACTTGAGGAATTTTCACAATTAATTGTTGCTATTTGGCTTTGCTAATTAGAGGGAGAGAAAAAAATCACAGCTAAATTGTGTTTAGCTCGCTTTAGTCACTTCACTGTTTTTCTCAAGCTACCCTTCTTTTTCTTTTTTCTTTTTTCTTGACGCCACAACCCTCAGGGGTTCAGGAGTTACAGTAGATTTATCTCCTGTATGCAGCCTTTTCTGACGTTATTTTGGAGGCATTAATTAATCCTTCATTCATGGAGGGGGGGAAAAAAAGCTGCACAGCATTGAGCGAAGTGTGTTCGGGGAGTCATTGGGTAACCTCTGCATAACACAGCCCAAAGCCTATTTGTTTTATCACGTGCGGTTTGTTCTCGCTCGAGCTGGCAGAGCAACACAGGACTGTCACAGCTTTATTTTTCCCGGCGCAAACGCTCCCCAAAGAGTGGCTGCACGCACACACGACCACCTCTTATCTACCAAATCCATTCAAATCACATCCCGCAGCTGGAAAATGTCCCACATTTCCATCACTGGGAATGTTTGTTTGTCGGTTAGTTTGTTTTAAAGCACCACTTCACGGTCGGGCCTCTCGAAAAAAAATAAAGAGGCGGCGCAGAAGTGACGTCCTACCGAAAGTCTTTCCAAAGTGCAAACTCCACTCAAGCAAGACCGTCCATCTCCACGTGTAATGTGCATCTAATAAGAATTAAATTGGCGGCGGGATAGATGAGCGACTTTGAGCCCGTGCGTTGATGACAGGTCGACTCTTGGCGGGTCTGATGTGTGGGCGACAGCCGCCTGTAAGGGCCTAATGGAGTCGTTCCACCAGCATCTGTTAAGAATGCTTCATTGAGTTTACAATTAGTAAAGGCCACGGTTGGCTGCCGGGCTGTGAGGCCACTGACAGTGTGATAAAAGTGATAAAGACTCTGGGATTAGCCTGCGGCAAGGAGGAGGGACGACTGAAAATATTGGTGTTTTATTTCGGTGCTCGTATTGATTCCCCAAAGGAAATACGATACGTTTGCAGTATGTTGGAAATACCGAATTCGATCGTAATTTTCAGGAAATAAAAGATTGTAATGAACAATGTGTCACGATGCCAGCGCGACTTTTGTTATTCTCAGCCCCGAGCTCACTGGATCGCACCAAAATAAATCTTTGTATTGCAAAGTATACAAGTAATCTATGCCCGGTGCTGGTGGTGCTGATGGGGAGGGGAAATTTACATTAATACATATTTGCAGGCCTCCGGTACCCACACTGAATTTCAATTAAGCTCACTGAAGCAAAACTTTGCTGTTTATGTGAGTTGTGACGCAGCTCGGCGACGTGCTATCGAGCGCAGCTGTGTTTCTTTTCTGCCGCGACACAAAGACGGCTGAATGTCGGGCCAGTGGCGGTCAAGGTATTTTACAACGAGGGACGCAGTCATTTTACATGTGCAGGCATTTGTTACTTTTTCATTTCCATATCATATCATAGCTCATCCGGCACTCCGCCGTCTCGGAATGAAGGCGCACAGGGCCACGTAGACACAAACAACAACCCAAACTCACACTCACTAATTACAGGGCCAAATCCTCAGCACAACGCCAATTCATTTACCTCCCAAAGCAGTAAAATAACCCTGGATAACAGCCTTCTTTTCACGCTGCTACGATTGCCAATTGTGGCAGAAATCTACAGGAGCTGTTTCTCCCTGACTGCATGACTGACAACAGAGCATAACGTGATGAAACACGACCAAGATTGCAAATACTGAGTGTTGAGGAGGGACTGACGCTGAAGTAGCAACCGTACCAGGTTGCTATCAACCGATGCCCTGATACACCTCAGGCATTGTTATGATTGATATTTGGATTTATCCCGCTGCCCTTATGAGAGTGTAGGAGCCAGATGATGGCATTTCCGTCAGCACTGGGTGAAAAATATATTAAAGCACTTTTACGGGAGAGAAAAAAAGATTGTTTGATTAAGACGACTTTGTCTAATCCAGACTTTTCCTTTCCAGTGTTTTGCTCCCCGTTCTGCTGCGCGCTCAGACGGCGGAAAGCCCTCAGCGATTCAGAATTCTGCAGCAAGGGCACCGACGAAAGGCAGAAAATTAGATTGTGTTCCACTAATCTTCGCTTCACTTCACGCGCTTTCCCCGGCTCGTGTCAGATCAGACCTGGAGGTGCCTGTGATGCCTGGCGGAGTGGGGTGAGCAGACCCCGCGCACCTACACACCCGTACCTATCTAATCAAAGCGCTAATCCTTCCCTGTGCATTAGGCTGCCGCGGTATTGGTCTCCCGTCTGGGGTTTAAAAGGAGTCAGCTGACTACACAGACCTTTTTTCCCAGATTGCACTGCTCCTCTGGAACACCCTCCCTGCTGACATCAGACGTTCCGCCTTCATTGGAGCGCCTTAACCCCCGCCCCCTCTTTACAACCTCTGATTAGACTGCAACAAACACTGTAGCTTTCTCTGTTTTTGCCATTTCAATGAGCACAAGCACTGCGCTGCTCATTGCCGGTGTTTTTGCAGTCAGACAGAACATACAGACCCGTAAAACTGCCATGAATTCAGAGTGCGCTCTCTCTCTCGTGGTTTGCCTCAAGGTTGTACACAGGCAAAAGCAATCGGTGCAGATGGTAAAACACCCTGAGACGCTGTACTTTGTGCACTCGCAACAACAAGCGAGCGAGCTTGCCGGAAACAATGTCGTAACTTTCAGCCAACACCCCAGCGTCCTCCTTGAGTGCCTGCTCCCAGCGTGTTGTCCTCGCCACCGCAGGCGCACCTTCGTGATTTAGGCTTCTCCACGGTCGACCGGTCCGGCCAGAGGGTAAAACATATTTCATAAATCCCATCTTCCTGCCACTCCCAACAAGTGACCCTCCGATTTGAAAAGAGCTCCATCGTACGGAGGCGCCTTCCCTTTGCGTCCCCGGGCGGCCGGAGGGGGTGGAAGGCAGCCGAGTGAAACGTGTTCTCCTCCGTGGCGAAAGCGCAGCTCAAGCACTTCATCTCTCACCTCAAAATCATTATTACCTGATTAAGTGTGATTAAGAGAAGATCATTAGCAGCTGCATGTCCTGTCAGTAATGATTACTGTGATGGGAGCATTATACGCAATAAGCCCATCGCCGAGGCCGAGCCACTGCGATGATTAGGGAGGCATTGTTTAGCAGGATGAAAGGTGGACTCGCCGGAGAAGAGCAGAGTGAAGTGCGGGCGTCCCACGGCAGCATCGTAATGAGCTAAAGGGGTCTACAAGGGGGACGACGCGGAGCACATTTTGACTCTGGTTCCTCCGCAGTGCAGGGCCGCGTTTTGCTGGCGTTGAATCCATTACTGTCAGCTGGCTCTTTGAGACCAAGACCGTGGTTTAACTAGACTGCAGCGCTGATGGCTTGATCGCTTCAATGGCCTAGAACACGCCGGCCCTTGCAGGGAAAGAACTTAAGTGACGTCGTGATTGGGAGTGTGGAGCAAAAAAAGAAAAGAAAAAAAGAGCCTGTTAACGCGAAGACGCCTGTTCAGGAGGAAAATTAAGACTTTTCAACTTGCGTGACTTTTTTTGTTTTTTTTGCTTCTCGCCGCCAAGAAGGTTTCCAAGCATAACAAATTGCTTTAGAAACGCCACCTTTTTTTTAAAGTGGCTTATTCAGCGAATTTGAATAGTGCTGCTGAGGCTGGTGTGAAAGTTAATTTGCGAAGCCTAATAAATGACACTGCGTAAAAAAAGAAAAAGAAAAAGAAAAAATGGCCTACAGGAGGAAAAAAAAAACATACTTGACTTTCATCTTCAGTTTCATCTTAAATTAATGTTCTGGGTTTGATTTTACATGTCAGCTGAATTACAGAGGATGAGTAAACAAATCCCCCTGATGCACCTCAGCCTCAGGATTTTGACTGCAGATGGAAGGGTTTCGCTTCTCTGCTCTATAAATATCTGAAATTAATTTAGTGTGAAACTCTAAACTGCAGCAATAAATGCAAATGAAACTTTGATTTTCATCAGAAGCCAACGAGTTGTTCGCCCCCTGGACAACACCAAGGTCCAACAGCAAGTGGTGGAGCTATTCGACGTTGAACGAACGCGCTTTGGGCAAAATTACTCCAATTTAAAATGGAAGAATTGTTAATCTGTCTGAACTGAGTTATGCGTTTCATTTTGGAAAATTAAGCAGATGCTTCCTCGTGTTTCTGTGCCCAACACTGAATCTAGAACCATCTGATTTGTGTTGCATCATACTCACATATTTGGCGTAATTTTTCAGATCAGCAAACCAAATCCTGCAACATATATATCTTACACAAAATATTTGCAATACGTTTAGTTTCTGTCTCTGTGAGGAGCAGACGGCCAGTGGAGGTCCTGCTCCTCTTCACCTCTCTTCGGAATTCAACTTGCTCCATTAGTACTGTATGTTACTGCGTGTCAAGAGCACCAGACGGACTGTTTGTTGTGAATCTCTCCCACTTTTTTCTGAGACTCCTTTGACGTATTTGATATAAAAAAAAACGTTGCTCCATTTCTCTGTCTCTTCCACACTCTCTGCTCTGAGTCTTCAGGGAGGTTTTGTTTTTTGGGAAATGCTCAGTTCAGGTACCCACAGGTTCTCTCAGTTCCCTTGATGTCTTCTCTTGTTTTGTTTTTTGTTTTGTTTTTTTCTCTCCCGACGTCCTTGAGGGTACGACTCTTGTGGTGTCTCGTGGTTTTGATGACTCCCAGCTTGGTGCTTCAACAGGGGGCCAGCCAAAAAAGGGGGACCAAAAGTAGGCATTGATCTGTTTGTGCCGATTTTCTTTGTGCTTCACCGTTGATGCCTCTGTCATTGCTGATGTCCACTGAAGTCAAAGGGCTTCAAAAGAACATACATGGTATTATTGACGGAGAAGGTGGCTATCACAGTGTCAATTATTAGCCTGGCACAATGCAATCACGTCTTAGTTGTGCCGTTTACTATGCTATTATAATGTACAGTCCAACTACCCTGCAGGGTTTCACTGCAACCCTTATTTTGGTGACTCACCTTTTAAAGGAACTTTCTTTTGCACCAAAATTCACCTGCTATAAATCAAATGGGGATTCCTTCTGACTACGCATTCAGTAAATTTGCTGCACAACGAAACTGGATATCTGCCAGCAGATCAACATTTGAAATACATATAGTGTGACGCATAAAACATGGACTTATGTAGACTTGCTCTTCTTGCTTTCCTCCCCCCTGACTTGTATACATTCTGGATAAGACTGCAGTTTGCCGCCGGGCGCAACATCAGAGAACCGATCACATACATTCACACTTGCGTCTTGATCTGCTTGTTAGCCTGGCATGCGCACCCAAGGACGCCGGAGCACCCGCAGTGAGCTCCCGCACGGAAAGGCCTCCAGTCGGAATCAACCCAACGACCTGGTTGATGTGAGGCCACCACCGTTACCATGAACGCTCTGAACAACACTTACCATAAACTAAAACATACAACATATGAATAACACAGCAGCACTGGCATTGGCTTTTACTGTGAAAATCAGAACCTCAATCCCGCCCAATGTTCATGATGTCATGATGTTCTGTTTCATCTCAGGCAAAGCCAGACTGTGGAGAGAGAATTAGAGTGTGAACAAAGGCCAAGACGGCATTAAATTTGCATCATCAGCTTTTGAGTTGAAAATCGTTGGGGTGTTCATTTACATGTAGTCGGAGGGAAAAATCAATTCCACATGCTGATTCGGTTGATCCCTTCTTTGTGGATACAGAAAAACCATCAACAGAATCCTCGCCAAATGATGCCCTGGAGATAGAAGTGTGCTTAGCAAGCAGCTCGGGGTGGAGCGGTGTCGACTTGAAGAGGCCTGCACGTTTTCTGCCAGTGATGGAGGGCTGTATGGGAGAGAGGGGAGAGGAAAGTTTACAGCAGCGGAACTAGAAGTGAAAAATTAGTTGCGGGTCGGGATTTAATTCTAACTCGATATTGTGTCGCGGTGCGAGCACAAAGCAATAAACAAAAACTGGATTTTAATTCTTTCTCAACGACGAGCGCGGGCGCCACTTCAAAGTATTGATTTGCAAAGTGCCAATGGCGCCGCGCGCTAACTCGCGGCTCCGGGTGGGGGAAGACGCAGCTAAGCGGCACGTTCGCGGCAAGCGTGATCAGAGGCGGCGCTGCAGCTCGAGCAGAGAGCATCAGATAAAGATGCCCCCATTTAGGAATTAGATGGAATGCTTCCAAACAGACAGTGAGATTGGTTTCCAATTTCTCCCATCAGACAAATTGAGCCCAGTGGCCAATTATTCCCATTGCCAATTAACCTTGCAACCAGCCCCCTCTGAGGGCCGGCGTGAGCCCGGCTGCCAAATTTGCTTTTGCCCGTCACGTCAACAGCCCTGATGAAAACAGACAGGAAAATCTTGTGCCGCAGCATATATTAGGCCAAATATCATTGTGCCAGCCACACCGGGCCACACTACTGTACGGCTTCAGCGCATACTCTGTCATAAGGCAAAAGTTTCAAAAGGAGCAACTGCATTAGACAAGAACAAGGATGCGTGGGGACGTATTTAAATTCGGACGTGCATTTGCATTATATAAGTTCGCTGGGTTTGACTTTGGCAACATCAAAAGAGCTGCGAGGAAGCCGTGCCGACCCCGAAACTAACTCATTATTCAGTCAAACTCAGTCCAACCTTGCAAGGGCTTCCAGTGTATCGTCTTGCAACTGTGATGCATTTAAACAGCACTTTACTTAAAGGCAGGATTGTATTTTATCTGATAGGCAAACTCCACACGTGGCAGGCAGCAAACAAGAGGAGGAGACTCAAGAAAAAGAAAAAAACACGCTGTGGAGATGATGCGCAGTGAACAAAATGGTCACTTTGATCTTTCCTCCTATTGGTACTGCCAGAGAGTGCACATGGAAAATCAGTGGCACTGATTTTCAGCGGCCTCGTTTCCGTATTTGTGTAAAGTGAATGTTCAAAAAAGAGACAATTCGCCCAAAGAAATGCTAATTGCAAATGCCTTGTAATCGTATAGCTGCAGTGGACAAAGTGAGATAGTTTGGTCTGTTGAGCACGGCCGCATGAAAATACAGAAGGAGGGTTGACAAGCCAGGAGCAGATCAAGTAGTTAGCAATATTAATAGGCTCAGTGATATTTAATTATGTATTTGTTTACATAAATGCAACTGAGAAATATTTCAATCTGAATCTGTTGACATGTCTGTTGTTGTTGTAGCTCTTGCTGTCGCTACCACCCAAGTTCCTTCTTGGCAGAGTCTGAATAGAAGCCGCTTTAGAGCTTTTTTTCAAAGTGGTTTTTCTCCTCAATTTAAATGCACAGCAAAACCCAGCCGATATAAAATAGACGGTGCAGTTTTATTTCCTTCTTTTATGCAAACTATGATGTAAAGGTGGCTTTCTAGTTCTTCATTTGCTTTCATTTTTTTCTTACCAGAATAAGACCTTATGGGGCAAAAGAAAATGTACAGCCTTATTGTAAGAGTAAAAATATTTGAGTTTGTATTCTGATAACACTTTACTTTCTGATAAGAAAAGAAATACAATGTACAGGCTTTGTATGCTGCTTGTGTTTCTAGCCACTGATATATATATATTTTTTTTATTTGTTTTTTTTTTTTTTTTATTGTTCCGCTGTATCTGTCCTGCAGGGCATACAGTGAGCATGATGTCCATATTTGCCCGCAAGCTGCAGTGGATGCTAATGTGTTTTTTTCTTAACCCTGTATAGCTGCTGAAAATGAGCCTAATAATTTCAAAATAACATAAGTTGAATGGACACACTTTAAGCAGAAAAATGGGCTCTTTGTGTCATTAATAATGAATTTTTCTTGTAAAGTTTCACCTGGAGTAGAATGGGTAATAATCTCTAAAGAAATGTAAATTCCACCTCTGACAATGATACCGATACACACCTCTTGCTGAATTAATCATGGTATTCAAAAGACACGCAGTGAATAGTGAGGTTGTCGGGGAGTATTTCATAGCGGACTTACAACATAAAGCTATGATTTAATGTATCTGCGGTATAATGGGTGGAAAATTGAAGTGGGCTGGTCCGAGGCACAAAACTCCCAGGATGAAAATTATCATGGCCCTGGCCGCCTGGAAGAAAAAAAAAAAAAGCTCAGGCTGAAATGCAATGCAAGTCAGCTCAGGGTAACAGGGATGAGCCGGCGGAGGCACTAGCAGAAGGACGAGGCGGCATAGCGTCGGTCACGGTGAAGGATACTGATCCGCATCATCTGCGAAACAATGCAGCACGCTAATGTTATCGTAACCCTCATTCCCCAAGCGAAGACGAGGACCCATCCTCAACTCAATGACAACACATCTCTCCTTCACAGAAGAAGACAGATGAGCTGGTTCATCTCTCGGACCATTGACTTTGTCTGAATGACATGACCAGAGTCACTGGACTGGTCAAAAACACATCTGGCTAAGTGTAGAATTAGTGGCACTGTTTAGAAAAAAGATGTCGGCCTACGTCTCAGTACGTGCTTTGAGTGGAACCCACAATATATCAATGTTTTCAATTGAACAATCTCACCATTATGAACTAATTCAATCCAGATTACAAAAAAGTGACAATGTAAGCACACCTAACGTCCACAAGTCTGTGATGTTCCTGCAGTGGAGGCTGCCGAGGACGTGCAGCTAGCTGGTTCGTTCAGCAGCATGTAACAGTGAAATTATTGTTTGTCTTTCTCTGAGCAGTAAACAGAAAGCGCTTCTAAACTGTCCCAAAGGACCAGGGATCTTAAAAGAGCTGTAGCCCCTTTGGGACAAACATCTTACACGGATCATTGGTTACCCAGTTAAACTTCCGGAGCAAGAAAGAAACACTGGCATTAAATTGGATATTTGATGGGGGTGCAGGGGTGGAGGCGTGTTGGGATGGGTTGGGTTGGGGGAAGGGAGAAGGGTTTGTTACCAGTACAAGAAAGGTTTGTTAATGCTAATTTGCTAATTTACCCACCTACAGATAATAATGGAGTAGACTTAATTTATATAGGAACACAAATAGATACACAGACACATGAAAACAATCCCATTTTATTACTTTATTTTTTGGGGGGATATTCTGTCATGTGCCCTCTGACAGCTCCTCTGGTTTGTTTCGTCTGTGTTGTTTACTGAGCTTACTGAGGTGCCAGAGGAGCTGATGGCAGCTAAATTACAGAGCCGAACCATATCTGGAGTACCTGGTCCTGCTGGCAGCGCAGGATTTAAAAGTCCAGCATGGCTCAGCATCAGCACCTGAGCCCTTTCAGTAGCCTGGCTCGGTGTTAATCCACATTACGAGGTGCGTTTATCTGCACCCGTGTTTGCACCTACGCACTTAAAAAAAATAAATACATACATAAAAACACAGCTTTTGTTAGAACTCTGATTTCCTTTGTCTCTCTTGTGGCAAGCAGTCCACTAACTAATTCTAATATTATATGTTTACACTTAATTTTGTTTTATCTGAAAATTAAGTTTTACTTACCCTGCCAGCTGTTTGAAACCCACTTACATCTAATGCCATGCAAGTCTATGGGGTCAAAAGTCAAATTTGTCCTAGAGACATGGGACCACTTGCAGGTTCATCGGGATCCCTCAAGACACAGCCACGTCAAATTTGGGGCTTCTAGCCCATGAGGAACCCCGAAACCCTAACCCTAATTCCAGCAGTAACCCTAACCCTAACCCTAATTCCAGCCTTATCGCTAACCCTATTGCCATGAAAGTCTATTGGGTCAAAAGTCAACTTTGTCCTAGAGACATGGGGCCACTTGCAGGTTCATCGGGATCCCTCAAGACACAGCCACGTCAAATTTGGGGCTTCTAGCCCAAATTTGGGGGGGAGGGGCATGAAAAACTTTCTTCCCCCAAGGTGGGGCGTGACAAAGAAAGTTTGAGAACCACTGATTTATGCACCTCCTCTCTCCATGTTCACCATATTCTGATGAAGCTGCTGCGCTTTCCATTTCAGCACATTGATCGGCTGAAATGGCTGAAATTGAACAAAAGATGTATACCAGCCGTCGAGAGGCAGTTGGCAAAAAGTTCCCTGCTCGCTTTAAGGCTCTCCATTGATCAGACGGTAGGAAAGAACAAAGCCAGAAAATAGTGAACATCACAAATGCTATTTTACTGAAGTTTCTTCAGAGTTGAAATAGCTCCTCCTGACAGCTGGCGACGAAGTTTACCTGCACTTCTCAGAAACGCTACAGGAAAAGTAGACGATGCACGGACGGTGGCACTGTTTTCGTCACGCATCTGCTCGTCAGTAATCACGTTGAGAGCCGGCAGTCGGCTGGCTCGGCTCCGGCCGTGTTATAAAGCTCTGATATGGAATCTCTGTCAAGTGAGACAAGCATCTCCACTAAGTCCTCAAACTTGTGACTCACTCAAGACACTGTGATTCCAGCCCCTCTCCTTTATTCGAGATTGTCCTTTGCTTTTTCTAAAGATCTTCTCATTCATCACGGCTACTTTAAACTAATATACCTAAATCTGCCAGTAGTCCTTCGATGGTGTACACGTTAGCTTATGATGAGGTAGTGATGACGACATAAGTCGAGGCAGAAGCAGATGCACAACCTAAATTAAAAGATGCATTAAATCCTAAGAGGTTTGCATGTATCACTAAATCGCCTACTTGACACCTAAAATACCAGTGTGAACGACACTGCAGCTTTATAAATAAAGCTATTTACATATTTGGCCAAACGTGGTACTGTGGCTGATCAGCCCCGAGGGGACGCGACTGATCACAGCTCCCTGCTTGCGTCACGTCATTCGTCAGTCACCCTTTCACTCAAGCTCTTCCCGCGGTGCCGTGGCCTCACCAGGCGCCTGAAGTCGCCTGCGTCCTCCAGCGGCTCTTAGCCCCACGCATCCAATCCTGTTAAGATACATTTCTGGAGAGGACCAGCGATCGATGGCGTCCTGACGATACGCTCACGAGGAATCATCCGTCTCATCGACGCCATCAGATTCCTCTTTGCTGCAGGCCCGTCAGGGGCTGGAACTCTGCTTGATGCATGAATTTCATTTACCGTCATCCAACAGTGCAGTGAGGATTTCATTCGCCCAGGCGCAGAGGAGCGAGTCTTATTAATGCGAGAGGCGGTATGATTGAACAAAGGATGCGCACCCGACGGTCTCTTCGCATTACGAGTTTCAGACCTCGCCGTTTATAATACAGCACTCAGTATCATGGGGGTGCTGCAGCCAATCCCAGCTGGTTTAGGGTGAAGGCGGGGTTACATCCCAGACAAGTCGCCAGGGAGACAAACAACCATCATTTCTCTCTCACAGTCAGACCTTCGGATGGTTTTTAAGTTGCCAATTAATTAGACATGCATCTCTGAGACAGCCGTGACACAGGGAGGAAAGCCCTCAAGTTGGATTCCAACCCGCAGTCATGTCGCAACACCAACTGCGCTGCCACTTCTCTGCAGAATTTAGTGTAATTTTGATAATAAGAGAATGCCTCACTGTGGAGGACCAGCTGGGCTAAAGACACAAGCAAACATCAGCCAAGAACCACAGGTAAATAAACAGTTGTAAAACAGGTTTAAGCACAGAACAAAACAAGCAGCCAAAATGAAGCGAGACCAAACAGCCGAGGTGTTGCAGGACGCGCATTCGTGAGAGAATAAGGACGTGATGAAGTAAATTGGGAGATGATATCGCGTAAATGTCTCCGCTCAAATCAGTCAAGTCTAAAATGAAATCAACCCTTTTGTTCGACTGGCCCCTCCTTCACCCATGCATGAAATACAAAACAAAAGTTACAAATGCTAACATTGTGTTTAGGGTTTTGGTTTTTTTTTTCAACGGCGTGGATTTGGGTGGAGCTCATAAGCTTTGCTGTGTTCGCTCGGAGAGAACGAGGATAACGGAGCCGAGAGAGCAGAGAGGTTACCTGCCGTCAGGGTCCTTTCAACATTTCCTGCCGCTGCGGCTGTTTCGTCCTGGTTTCATCACTTCCCAACAATTTTAAGTACAATCCTCCTAATCCTCGGCGCAGAGTTGCTACAGCGCGATTGTATGTGGTTGAAGATAAATACAGTTTATCTGGGGCATAAACACGAGGGGAGAGTGGGATCTTGTGGGGTTGTTTTTTGGGGTTATTTTCTTGGTTCTAAGCCTCGGAGACAACCGTCTGAGGGCAAATGACATCTTCCCGCATCTGCACTATGACTCACATGCAGTAATTGTTGGTAATGATGACTGTGTCACGCCGATTACAAAAGACTCCCAACACTCGGAGCGACGCTCTGCTTTTCATTCGCCTCCCGCTGAATCTGCTTTGCGAGGTACTTTGGGTTTTCTGACAAGCGCTCCAAAAATCTTGCCAAACACTTTCTCCTTCCTGCTGGCAAGAACAATGCCGAATTCCTGCCACGGAGTAAAAAAGCATATTTCATACAGACGCACACCTACACAGCGAGAGGGATAGATTAGAGACAAGAGGCTTAGGGCATGGGAAGAAAGGAGGAAAAAAACAAAACTACGAACAAACAAAATAAGATTTTGGAGGAGGAGCGCGCCACGCACGAGGACGTCAGCGCTGGATGTTCGCCCGCTGCACTTTGTGCAAGCTGGAAGCCTCAAACGCCACACACATGCACAAAAAGGGGAAACCGCCTTGCGTGAGCGGCGCGTGGATGCTAATGGGAATCTCAGCGGTTGCAGAGTCCAACGCAAATTTGCCCATTTACCAGAAAGCGACTCGTGGAGACGAGGGTCGCGCTCCTTAAACAGGCTGTTAGATGCTTCCTCTCCCTCTTGCTGATCAGCCCGATCCTTTCTTCATTCTGTCTGTTTGCTGTCCAACATGTGTGGCTGCACAGTCATCAAGGTGTGTGAAGAGGGGGAGGGGACTGCAGCCCAGGTCTCCTTTCTTGTTCCTCATTCTGGCCTGGCGGCAGGAGTTCTGGATGTGACCTCATGAAGTTTTGTATTCTTTGACCTTCTTTCTTTTGGTGGGTCCAGTAGTTAAGTTTCTGTGGATTCATTTTTCATTGTTTAGGGTGCAGTCTGTTACGTTAGGGTAGAGGGGAGAACCCTGGGCAGTGGTGGCTCCCTTTCTTTTGTTCTTTTTGGCCCACCAGTATTTATTTAGTTCTGGGCTTTTGTATGTTTTTGGTCTATTTAATTGGTCACACACTGATTTACCACAATAAAGCTTTTTGATTGCCAAGCAAGTTTTTATTTGCAACTCTTGACTCGCGCAGTTGTGTTTGATGTCACTGGTAGGAGCTGTTCTAGGGGACGAAACACAGACGATCGCCGACAACCTTGTCGAGCGCGAGCCACTCTGCAGAGGCGACGGCGATGACTTGGAGACGCATCGGGTGTAATCGAGTTAAAGGACGGCCGAGCCACAAAGCCTCAATTCCCCCGTTGAGCCCTTACATCTTCTAATTGCACTTAATAGTAATTAAATTATTTTTAATTGCTCCTCGTGCAGCCCACCGTAGGAGATGGAGAGTAATCACGCAGCTCAAGAACACCGGGGCCGATCTCTTCGTCCTTGTGGAGAACGCGGCTCCGTGCAGGTCGGCAAACTTCTGCGGAAAAGCAACGACGACGACGACGACAACAACACAAATTATCTTGTTATCTAATGTGGATTACGAGGCTTTACACACAGCGTATTCCCTCAAGGATGACGCATTGCTTAAAACAGCTCTCAGAGGGAAAAACTTCAGACGCTGCTGCTTTTAATCAGCGGGTCATCGGTCAGAACATCCGCCTGAACACCGAAACACAAAAGAAGTCAAGAGGCCCAATCTGAGGCTTTACAGAGACACATTTCACATCACCGCCCTGTAATTCCTACACGGCTGTCATCATGTTGCTCTGACTGGAGGGAGCTGCCTTCCTCCATCACAACCACAAAAATTGACTGAAAACATCAAAGAAGCAAAATCATATTTTTTGTTGGAGACTTTTTTTTTGTTTCTTTCATTTATTGCATTCTTTTCATACTGTCTTTCAAAGAGCGGTCTTCTGATATTCTGACCTGATGAGTATACACACAGCTTCAAGGCTGCAGATGAATGTTTTTTGGAACTGCTGTTGCCTCTCGATGGTCTCCAACCTGTCTGACATCTGACCCCTGACATCAACAAGACGTTTTCCTCCAACTCACCAGGTTACTGTTATCTGGCCAGGTGCTCAACATTTTGATGACCCCGCTGGTCCAAAAGATTTTTCACTTGCGTATTCACTTGTTCAGCATCTAAAGTTCAGATAAGTTAAGATCATGCCTAATAATGACAAATGACAGAAATTATGCAGAAATTATGCAGCAACCAGAGCACTTCATCCATGACTGTCATCCGCATATTTACAGCTTGATTTCGTGTGAGTTGATTGATCAATTATTTGTAAATGGGCCCCCTAATCAGCTGATGGCACTGAATCTCCCCAAAGGGTGCCGCCAAATTTAATGAATCATGAGTATCATCGGTAAGCCGGGGCGGATGAATAAATAGATGGGGCTCAGAGGACTGACCGGGCCCCTCGCTTCAAAGGCTTTGTGGGTGCAGCAAATCACTGCACTCAGCGCCGCACACCATCAAAGAGGAAGAACTTTCAGGTTGCCTTCGCCTCTTTCACTTCCCGGCAGCGGACCGAATTAATCGGCCCACATGGTTTGTTTTTTTGGAGCATCATCACTGAGCTTCTCCAACAGTTTTAATGATTCCCCCTGTGATTTATGCAACTTGACACAAAGCAGTTGGTTTAAGCCCACAGCCGGGCAACATGACCTTTATTCGGCTTTGGCTCCAGTAAAGTTTTTTTTTCCCTTTTTTTCGTGATATCTGTGGCTCAGAAAGTGGAAGGAAAATGCCATCCAGCTTATCACAGCAGAAAGACAGAAAGGACTAAATTAATGGAATCCTCGTTTACCGGGACCAATGCTTCAGAGTGTCTGAAACCGGATAGATAAAGGCAGAATTCTTCATGAAACCTTGGGAGTAAACAGGAAAGTTTATCCTCTGAGAACGATGCCAGAGTCAATCTGAGGAGCTCTCACTATCCTGCTGGCAAATCTGCAAACCCAGGATTAATGCCAAACTGGTGTGCAAGTCTCAATCATGTATGTAGATGGGATTTTGTACCTGCTCAACTTTTATCTCAGAACCAACTTTGCACTAAATGAAGTATTATTGTGCTTTTGCTTTTGACCACAAGATGGAAGAGGAGAGTGTCCACAAAATGAGGACAACCGTTTTTTGTTGAGAGAAGTGACGTACGAGCTAAAAACCAAAAAGGTAATGCTCTGATGCCGGATTGCAGGATTAAGGTTTTCTATTAATATAACAATGCTATTAATCCACTATCCATTGACAGATTAATCCACTGGTTTTTAAATCAACATTCCTGGCAAAAGGAAAATGTCCGTGGGATTGTCCTAAAATAAACAACAGCACAATGTCACGCGTCAACCTGTCACTTGCCCTGTGTGTTAGAGTGGGATTTATTCACAACAAACGCTACACATTTTGTATTTGCCCCTTAGGATACAGATCTGTATTTATTTGTTGGTCTTTACCATTAATCCAAAAGGGCATATTTGTTGTCCCGACAGGAAAAGCAGTTTGGGATGTGCTCATGAATCTGCTGTCATGGGCGCGTGGCTCTCAGTTTAAACTGCTACATTTAAAATGTTATCAGGAGCAAAAAGCCGAAGAAGGTCAGAGCAAGGCTGCATTTTCCGCATGCAAACGTGCTGGGATGTATCTACATCCTAGTATAGATTATTGCGTGGGTGGACAATAGACTCATGCATATGTTCATTTGTTCGCCACGCCTGGTATATAGGCCGTAATACAGAGCACATACTCATCGTCAGTGGGTGTAAAACACTGCATCTGTGTTTCTCCTTAGCCTGAAATCCCTCTGCTTTTATGCTCCTGGCTCCCTTCTGTTTACCCATCATTTCCTAGAAGGATCATGTGGGCACCACAGGTTTAAATTAACATTAGCCCAAGGTTAATTATGTTGGAAATGTGGGGATAGTATAAAGTGTAAAAATAGAGATATTCTCTGTAATCATCGTGGCTCTGCATTGCAGATTATTAAAATTGTCTGGAATTTATATAAAGTGGTGCTCCTCAGTGTGAGGATGTTGAAGAGAACTCTTGCAACTGGGAAGAACATTTTGGGTTGTTGCAGGCAAGTAGGTGTTCCTTTACGGTTTGAACCTCTGTTCTTACAATACTGACAACAATAACAGCTTGTTTTTCATTGAACAGCCATTGGTATTTCAACTAATTTTCAATCTTTCTCATAAAGGACATTAGGCAGGTTGAAGACCAAGTTTACTCAGAGTTTGTAGAAAAATAATGGAAGCAAAGTTTTCATAATAATACATTTGGGTATCTCCTCTGTGACCTTTAGGGTTGCAGTTTTTTATTTTTTTATTTGTTGAGTATGTGTTTATGCTTGGAGCCAAGGCTACAATATAGCAGGAGACATCTGACAACACACCACACTGGATGGTGTCAGCTTGAGGCTTCCAATCTCAAGAATTGAAAGACCAACAAACGACTGACTGACCATCAAAACTTGAGTGAATGCACGATCAACATGGAGTCACAATGTTGATCTATCTGTTTGAATCCTGCATTAACCTGGTTGTGGTAAAGAATACATCCCAAAAACCTTTGAAAAAAAAAAAAAAAGCACCTGCGCTCTAAAGCTCAACTTCTTGTTTTTACAAAATCCACTTGAACATTACGAGCTACTTTAATAACTCTAATTCAGTGGAATTTAGATAGATGCACATTTTTTTTCAACAACATGCTGTTTATTTAAAAAGGCAATGAGAGAGAGAGAGATCGTTTAACCATCAATTTCGCAGGGGGGGAAATGAAATGTGTTGATAAAATGTGCACACGGAAAGACACCAGGTGTACAAGGCAAGACAGGATGTTAACACGAGTCAATTAAGAGTGCCTGCCACCTGTGATGGATTCATTTCTATTTAACAACACAGGAAATGAAAGTTCATTTGGCAATTTTATTGTGAAGAGCAGCCAGATGGGACAGCGGGCAAAAATAGCAACAGCGAAGGGGGAAAGAAAGAATCAGGGGGAAAGAAAGAAATGAGTCCATCACTCCGTGACAGCTTCACGGGACGTCTGGAAATTGAACGTGTCTCTGGTGTAATGATATTAAGTCTGTCTCGCTAGTTTTTATTTAACCTTTGTTTAACCTCTAATTACGAGTGCAGCTGCATTAGAAGTTAAATATCTTGATGTGATTTTTTTTTTCCTCCTCAGCATTGTTAAAATTGAAATAAATGAAAGCAAAGTGTGATGTAATTAAGCAGAGTTTTGGGGGTGTCTATTGGAAGATTAAGAGCATTGTAGCTCGTCATTACAGCTTGACTCAAACTAACCAGGAGAACACTGTGGGGCTTTTTCAGTGGAATGTCACAGCAAAAGCTCTTAAGAAGGTTTAAGGACCATCACTGAGAAAGCTGTGTTGTGCTAATGCATAATATGGAAGGAGGGGGAAAAAAAAAATCTTAACAAGGTAGCACAGTGTGACTTGCCAGCGTTGGTGGGAAACTAAAATGCTCAACTAATGTATAATTCATGCTTTTAAAAGCTACACTAAATTGAAGAACGGTGCACTCTTTTGATTTTTTAAAACTATATTTATTCTCTTTGTCTGGCAAACAGCGTAACAGGAGACTATTTTTCTCCCCCCCAAAAAATGAAATGTTTTGTCAGTAAAAAACCACACTCAGTCCATCACAACAAATTAGTCCGTGACAAAAGCAGCAATGGTGAAACTGGGTAACTGAGTTGATCTGTTAGAAACAACAGACGCCAATAAAAAAAAATCTCCTCCACCCATTTGATATGATTCAAGAAAAGATGCTGGAGATTTTAAAAGAATGTCATCAAACTCTCTTTTCTTTTCTTTTTTTTTATAATGTGAAACTCATTAAAAATTATTTGCAGTCCTCTGCATAATGAGCCGGAGTCTTTCCCTGGAGCACAAAGGCAGCCGTGCACTGGCTTCCTCTTCTCCTCACGCTGTGAACAAACTGCTGCAATTAAGAGAGGCAAGAGACATAACGTGCACAAGCCATTTCTGATGGGGTATATTTAGAGAAACTTTTGCGAGGATGATAAAAGTGACTGTCACATCCATTGTTTTCATTTCGGCGTGTGAATCACAAACTGAGTCCCCTCGGACCTCTTAGAGAGTTTTGTGCCAATCAAGCGCGCAAGAGAGTGAATCTGGACACTGAAAATTGTCCCAGTTTGTTCAACATTTTGCTTGCAAAGCACACAGTTTAAAAGTAACAGTGTGAGCATGGTAACAGCTGTTTAACAAGACAACACTTTCATCAAGAGTCAAATGTTATATTGTATTATTACTCACCTATAAAATGAACACATTTATTTCGGATAGAACCAATATTTTGGGTAATTTGCATAAATTGCATTCTGCTTTTCCTTCTGTCCTAAGCAGAAGAAAGTAGAGTACCTCTCTCTGAATGAGGTACTGTATGAATGAATGAATGATGGTAAATGGAAATGGAAGGATGGCAAATATTCCATCCCTCCAGTATCCATCTGATTCTAATATTAATGTTGGGCTTGATACTATCAATATCTTGATCAACCTGCCCACATACTGAGCAGGTCAAACGCTGACTTCATTTAAAAAAAAAAGGACAAATAAAGACGTCATATCTCATGTGCGTGTGTGATAAATACAACACGAAAGGGGGGGACGTTAAAACCTTTGCCTCACAGCGGCAACTGAAAACCGTCTTCATGGTTTGTTTTCTCATCCTGAAATTACTGTTAGCTGGATGTCTGCGCCGCTGCTGAGAACGACTAATCTCTCACTCTTTGTTTGCGGCACCAGTTTGCGTTTCTGACATGATCGTTGCACTAGCGATGAAAGCAGCGTGACAGGCCCGACATCCGTAAGCAAAATTAATTAAAATCCCAGAGACATCTTGCTCCCTTCCTTGCGATGCAGCTCTAATCTATCACCCAGTATGAAGCAGCGGCTCAGCATCGCTGTGTTGTTATGCCAGAGTCCCACTGTCAGAGAGACATATCATAAAAACTCATACATCTTAAATAATCAGGAATCTATGGCCTCATTTATAATGATGATCCAAACTGATCTGTAATAGCATATGCTGTACGTATGTTTCTGTCCGATGCTGGTTCTATTTCAGTGCTTTCTAGGCACCTGGCATTTATCATGATAACACACTTTGCCTTGAATTTGAATTAGGAAAGGGGGCAAAAAACAAAAGAAACCCCAGATTGCTCCCTGATGGTGCACACCCACCAGCCTATCTCATCAGGGTTCCACTGTAGCGACCCTGCAATCTTCTGCCGAAAATAAGATGTAATGGCAGTGCAGCCGGAATGGAAAATTTGGTGCATGCGGGTGACATTTGGCGAATACTCGAGGGAGCATTTTACACCGTCGCCTTTTTCAGCCAGTCAGTCCTCCGTCACGCCGCACTGTTTGCTCTGGTTCGAATCAGCGGTGAGTTGGTGATTCAGCAGCGTGAGTCACGTGGGAACAGCTGCTCGCTGGGAATGAATTTCTGTCAGCGTCCCTCCAGCAGCCACAATTCCCATGTGGCAACAGTGAAAGGAGAACCTGTGGAGGTAAACAAGAGAGTGGAGAGAAAACCAATAGATTACAAACAGCTGCTTACAACAGCAATGGCCAGTGGGTTGGCAGCGGCTCCTTATTTTTTTCTGTCTACCACATTAAGCGTGGTGTACATTTTGAAGCATTATTGCACAGATTTGTTTCAAGGCATTTTAATGATCCCAATTTCCCAAGGAGATCTCTGGAACTCTGTACACCTGAGTAGGACTACCAAATAATACCTTCATACCTTCATACCAACCACATTACAGAGTCCAGTGCAATTCCACTGAACTTAATGGAAGCGTGTCCTTTGTGTATATATACAGTGATGTGTGTGCTCTAAACTTTGAGAGGATTGATCACCATCTGTGTTGAAAACCTGTGGAGATCTTCAGGTGTTACGTGGATCAGGAAGCCACGTGGATCAGGAAGCCACGTGGATCAGGCGATGCTTCCAAGGTGGTCGAGGGTAAATGGTTAAAACATAATTTTTGGGTGAACTGCCTCTTTAAGTAGCGGAACTGATCAGTAGCAAGCGAAGGCTTGTGAATAAAGGCACAGTCTTTGTCCGAAGTCTGGAAGGTGCTTCCACCAATCCCAACGCTTTGAACTTTGAAACATTTTAAGAAGCTCATGAACTTTGCAACATCGTGTCTGCGAGACATTCCTGCCACTCACACTGGACTGACTGCAGAGCAAACTTCAAAGTGTGCAGGCAGTGGGCCAAAAAACGCAGCAAGACAGCAAATGACTCAGGCCTGTTGTGCTGTCGTGTGTGTAAACAGGGCAACCGGGAGGAGATTGATGGCTGTTGAACTGAGGCTGGTGGTGGTAATAGCAGGGTCTGTCCAGATTCTCCTCAAACACCTCCCCCGGGCCTGCAGATAAAAATCCCATCATGGGTGAAGGTTAGGAGCACACGGAAACAAAGTTTGAGCGTCTTTAGACAGACTTGCGTCTCCTCGGCGGCGTCAAGTTCATTTTGAAGCTCTTTTATTCGTGGAGCACGAGGGTCCATTATGTAATGCTTCAATTGATTTCGATGATAATGACTTATATATCATTTCTCTTGCATTCATCCCAGCATAATTAATGTGTGTAATTAAGAATTTCATTACAACGGCGCAGCTGTTGTTAGCTTCATGCTGATAATGGACTTAGATCGGACTATGATAAATTTGCTTTGTTGATTGGGTTAAGAATTGCTCAGCTGTTGCGTTTCAACTTTAGAGCTTCTTGTTTTATGTTATCTGAGCGAGTCTGCAGCAAACGAGTGGCTCGGTCTTTGAGTGCTCCAGAGCCGTAGATGAGATTACACAAGAACAAGAAAAAAAAAAATGGAGATAAAACATAATTCATTCTGCAGCGGCATGATAAAACATGCCGCCTGTGCGGAACATCGTGTTGTGTTGTTGGACTTGGCCTCAGCCGGCGTAATAATGCCCGTTATGGAAATCAGGGTGCCGAGTTGAAGAAGGTCATTAAAAATAAGTGCGGAACAGTACCCTGACCCGATACCCTTCCTGTAATTACCGTGAATAGAATAATAAGGCAGAGCTTGAGTGTGAACCCCTCCTGCTAAATTATTTGTTTGTACGAAATGCAACAAAATCGACCGGAAGTGCAAAAAGTACATGTCAGTAGCAGCGCTGCTTCGACGGGGCGTCAAAGGAACGATCCAAAGACGTTGGATGAAACGTAACGCTGTTCAGTTTAAATTGGACCTTCATCTCCTCTGACATATGCATCTGAAAAATACAATATGCACAAGATAGAAGAACAAGACAGCTTGTGCATTAGATACATGATATGTAATCTAGTCGTCTGCAGTGATCCCCCTGCCCTGCTTCTTATGGACTGTTCCATGTATTTTTAAATGGAGAGGAACAATGTTTTCTTACCATGTGTTGCACTGCTGTGTGTGTCAGTGTTTTCTATCTTTGTCCCATCCCAGCTAGCCTGCCATTGGTCTAACTGTGTCTGAGGGGCTAAATTAATTTATGACAGTCTAAATAAATTTTAGAGTTGCATCCCCGATGAGTCTGACCTTGCTGGGAGTCAAAAAAAAAAAGAAGGGCTCTCTTCATGAATTTTAGTATCCACAACATCCAAAATATATTCCAGTCGGAAAGCCGATTCGCTCGCAAACTCAAACAGATCGAAAATCTAATGCTTCCCTGTCACATGTTGTCAGTCAGGCTGTCGTCGAGGGTTGCGTGAACGCGTACAAAGGCAAATAAAGCTGAGCGTGTCAGGTAAATAATAAAGGGCTTGCTGTATCTGTCACACAATATAAGAGATTATTCTTGGAGAGGTGACGGAGCGGCAACAAATAAATCTTTATACGATTGCTTTTGTACCAAGTTTGAGGAGGCGGCGGACGAGGTAATAAATTTCAGATGATACAGTCATATTCATTCCAATCACAGTTGCTGGGGCCGTGCTGACAGGCGGCCTCATCACAGGATACAGCAGCTGCTGCAGTAGGAACTGAGTGGTGGTAGACAGAGAGACAGAGAGGTTTGGCCCATTGGCCCCAGTGCAACATCAGGTGTGAGCTGCTCTGTCCTGCAAGGAGTCGACAACTTGGGTTCACCATCACTTAGCCCGATGTGCATGTCTTTGGACTTTGAGGGGGAAGCCAGTGGGCATGGGGCCTAACATCCAAACTCCACACCGAAGCCCCAGTCGGAATTCAACGCCCAATCTTCTCGCTGTGAGGTAACAGTGCGAACCGGTGTGCACCAACATGTGACCACAAAGAAAAAGACAGAGGACCAACAAGCTGGCAAGCTAACCCTAACAATCAGCAGGCTGGTTCAGGCTGCATTCAGACTGCAGGCGACTCTGATTCAAATGAGATTCCTTCTCATATCCGATTTTTAGTCACTTGTTGCGATACAAAGCCTGGAGCTTGGCTTGAATGGAGCTACTGTATCTCCCCACAGACTGATGAGCCAATGAGTGTCCAGGGACTGCTGTTTTCTACTTCTTCTGTCCGCTCCATTACGTTACAGCTCAGCACCTGGAGTTCAGACTGAGACACATCTGTCCAAATGCGATTTGAAACAACCTGCCGAAAGTAAAACGGATTTGATGTGATTTATGACTGTTCAGACTACAAGAGAGCCATCGGGTTTCAATCTGGATGGGCTAAAAATCTGATTTTGGCCGGCAGTCTGAACGTGGCCTTATGTCTGGCTTTGCATTAGGACAGGAAACGAAGGCAGTTGTGCCAAGCTGGGTGATGTGAAGTTGCACCATTCACTCTGTTCATGTTTCCTGACTGGAGGATGTGGCTGAATGGGAAAAATGAATGAGGAAAAAGCTGTTTTTTTTCCCCCTGTGGTGTCAGTTTCAGGTCAAAGGAAACATCTCTCACATCTGCCTCCTTTGTTCATTGTTGCCTTCCCGCGTTCCCATGCTGGCTTCATTATTTCAAATTTCTCTGTAGCAAGTATCTCAGCTTGCTGTATGCAAGCAATGTCACTCAAGAGCAACTATACATCCAAATTAACAAGAAGTTTTCGTTTTATGTGTTTGCACACAGGTGATCCACTAAAAACTCTGTTTTTCTAATCCTAACCATAGCCCTAGCCTTTCCTCTAGCCATAACCCTAACTGGAACCCTAATCAGTCCTATGGCATGACGAACCCTAAAAAATATAAGAATTAATTACTTTTTTTTTTTTTAAATCCCCTGACTCTAATTCCAACCCTAACCCAGGATAATCGTTTAAAAACGATTTTGAGACGGCCACTACTAGCGCAACATTACTGCCCCCTTTCATCACAGCGACTAGGGGGAGGCAGCTGCCAGGGACCGTCTCCTCCTCACTGGCGTCTGATCTCTGATCCCCGGGAAAGCTGCCACAGCCGATATTACTGTAAACATGAAAAAAGTATTTTGGTGAAAATTTGTAAGCTGTATAAATAAACCAGAAGTGACTTGACTGGCTTCATGCATCTGCAATTCTCAGTATTCAGAGTGTGCAAGAGCATCCATTAGACTGAGCCATAAATATTTCAAAAACTCCTTCAATAATACATGAATTACAAGCACAAGAATGCCCAGTAAATATGTATATCCATATTTAATTAAAGCAACATTAAAGAGCAGTTTCTGCGTGTATGTTTTGGGTTGTTGTTTTTTTAAAGCATGTCAAAATAAATAGCTGCAGTAAATTCAAGGGAATGTTGCATCACAACACCTGGGCAGACGAACCTGAAGGTTTTCCTTTAGAAAAAAATGGCAATATTATGAATGTTAGTTGGAACATCAAAGCTTTTGAATGTTTATTATGCTCTTTTTAAACTATTCATTAATTACTTACGTGATTAAATAATTATCAGAAATATCCAAAAAAAATTGGTTAGAAATGGTTATCAAGAACGATTTTTACATCTTAAACAGCAACAGACTGCCAGTTGTTTCTCAGTGTCAGCTCATGTGTCCAACACCTTCCACATGACCAGTTCTGGAGAGAAAAAAAAAACCCATCAGTAAATGGAAGAAGGGCTTGTTTCAGATGTCAGTTGCTTTGCATGGTCTTACTTTCACCAACAATCCTGTGCAGACGTAGACAATATAAACATCAGTAGTCAAAGGTCATAGTGATTGGAAAGGTGGTTTTCAGCCTTTGTATTTGTACTGCTACCTTGTTTTAATGGTATTCTGGATTCATAACTCTAAAACCCTTGAGAAATTTAATTTGTTGCTCATATCCTGTCAGGTCTTGTCCTGACGCGACAGCTGAACTATACCAACTGGCAGCGAGCGTGGGGAATATATTTGTACAAATAATTGTAAGGACAAGCTCCAAAAATGACACCGTCTGAAAATAATAAGCCAGACAGAGTGCACTGCCAAACATAAAGTATAAATGACTCCATATCTGCAATTTAATCATATTAGAATGGAAGGTACAAGGGAAAATGGATATAAACAAAAATGTAGATATGTGTGAAAACAACATTTCCACACGCCGCGTCAGAGAAATTGTGCACGTCACACTTGTTTGGTTCCATATGCTGCTTGCAAGGGTGTTTGTTCATGGGATTTAATGTGGAAAAAGAAAACTCCTAAAGGCCCAGTGTATAACAGAGAAATAGATGGGTTAGCGTTGAATGGGACAGACTCTACATCTGCACGTTTTAGCTTTTCATTCACAAATCAGTATTTATTGTATTTAACTTCAGACAACATGGAGTCAACCGCAATGTATCAGGAAAAGTACCTATGAGTCAGTATCAGTCTGACATCTCTTTTCTTCTGCTTGTGTCTGGGATTATTATTCCACTGACATTCACTCTTTACGAATGTAAATACTGCGGGAAATGAGAAGTGGCCCGAGTGCAAAATTGCTACATGTCTGAATGAAAACTGAATGAGACCTGGAACAGGCTTCCAGTGACCTTTTCTAATTGAGTGGCAGGAAACCTTTAAATAGGGTTATACTGTAATGCTCGAACCCTGTCGATGACATTTACATACACATGAGGCTTTAGATTGTTCATTGGATTTTAAATTGGATCCATACTGTATTAAAAGTGGGCCAACGCAAAAGGAGCTTGCGGCTCCTATGGCACAGCAGCACGTATAAAAGTGCAAATTATGATACTGTGGAGTTGAATCTGCTTTTAAAAGTCATTTCATAAGACGTTGAATCTCATTCCCGGGTCATTAAAAACTGACACCTTGGTTTGGTAGGTAAAGCTCAGAATCAACCTGAGGAATCCTTCATTAGCAAGAGGCACTCAGCTAATTGACATGATACTGTTTTGTTGGTACGAACCACGTTGGCGAAGCTCTTATGGACATGAAATACAGTTTGTGTGTTTTGCAGTCGAGCCACTACAATCAGCGACAACTGCTCATAATTATTCAACATTGCAACTATTTTGTGAAATGATTCTGAAAGGACAAACTCTGTTTGGATTACAATGGGGCTAAAAAAAATAAAGAAATAAAAAGAACAAAAAATAGCCCTCAGTTTACAGCCTCCCACAGAAACTGCTGCTTTGTTAAGGGCAGACACAAGGCGAGTGTGAGGTGCTTTTTAAAGAGCACAACATGTAATCGCCAACCTGGGAGAGCCATCTGCAATGGTACCCGTGTCCTTTGTGACATCATTATTTATCACACAGTCTGTTTTTTTACAGCTGCAAATTATGACAACAAACACACTTAGTACAGTCACACAACTACACATAACTACCAGTTTGAACACACACCACTGACAGGCTGCTGGAAAAAATGTATTAAAATGAGTGGAACCCTTAAGGAGTGTTTTTCCTGGCGGATCTGATTGGGTTCCTGCATGTCTATATTTCCACCTGACTGATAATAATGATAATAATAATAACTGTGTTTCACCTGGGAATATTCAAAATCATTGTGACATTTATTTGTGTGTGTGAGAACAATAAAATGTGGCTTCATCCACACTGATCACAGAGGCTCCGCGGCCCCTTTCAGCCCCTTTTTAATAAGGAATCCCACCATCTTGTTCTCCCCAAATGCACGGTGAAGGCAAACACAATCTGAGTAGGGAAAAAAAAAAAAAAAACAGGAGTCAAAAATTGGGCAACACGCAGATTGTTGTTATTCAATTTACTGCTGGGAGAACACAGCTGTTTCAGCAGGCAGCCGTTATCACTTTCAGTGGCGTCAAAACAAGCTTATACTCGTTTGCAAACTCGTTTGACAGTAACAGCTCATCGTGCGTTCATCATTTTTTTGCCTCCCCATTTGCAGGGGAGGAAATTATTTTATTTTATTTTTAATTGAATTTAATTCATTATTGTTTACGAGAGCAGCTGGTTGCAGGAATTCATTATAGAGCAACAGTTTTAACCCCGGCAGCATTGAAGGCTTGTTTGATTCTGACTGAGTGCAGAGATGGTCGCCTATAGATGTCTTAATTCCCTCATTGTTTACACTTATCGCCTCCTTCTCCCCTCCCTCAAACAGAAATAAGTGACATCTGCCTCGTTCCCTCTGTGGTCTTCCCTATTTAAAAAAAAATAAATAAATAAAAGGAAAAAGGGGGGAAAAAAAAAATGTTTTTATGCGCTTTGACATTTTTGGAACTAGATGACAGAAGCCTGTTGACACCTTCACTGATGGCCTAGAGTAATGACTTGCCAGACCTGTGTGTATATTTATCCTCCAATTAATACTCTGACATAATCTGCTCCTGTTTCCCTGTCTGCCAGTGTGTCTTTTCTAAATGAAAGAGATAAGTGAGGCACACACTCATAGCATGCATTGACTTGCCACGACCCCCCAATGCAGCTTTCTGCAGGACATATTTAGTTCGCTGGACTGTTGAAGGACATATTCATGTGCAAAAAGGTATTTTCTACATGAGAATTTCTTATATTGTGTATAGGCAGTGTTCACGTCTACATGGAGTTAAAAAAAAAAAAAAAAAAAAAACTTCTGTTCATCACAAAATCTTAACGCTGAAATCATTTTCTTCTGGATGAAGTTCAAAAGGCTTATCGGAAACAACACGAGATGGAATATGTCTGTATAGGCAGGGGCTCAGCATTGTTGACTTGTAAGGGTATAGAATGCGCTACGGTCCCTCACCGAGGCCGCACTTGCCTGGTTAATGCTATTATTTGCTTTGAAAGGGCAGTGCCTCAAATGTCAAGTAATTGGAAAACAGTGAGCATTAATCACCTGCCATAGCCGAGGAGGAAGTTAATTATCATGCCACGTGACGCGAAAATTTGCAGAAAGGGTTGCACACAGAGCGGCGCGCACATCTTGGATTTACCATCCAAACAAGCGTGAGAAAGGTCCCAGAAGGACACGTGCACACAGGCGGTAATTGATGATACTGCAAGCATCGTGTCGGTGGGCCTAGCGGAGTGTTTCTCAAAGTGGGGACAGAGAAAGTTTGAGAACCACTGCCCTAATGCCATGCAAGTCTATTGGGTCAAAAGTAAACTTTGTCCTAGAGACATGGGGCCACTTGCAGGTTCATCGGGATCCATCAAGACACAGCCATGTCAAATTTAGGGCTTCTAGCCCATGAGGAACCTAGAAACCCTAACCCTAATTCCAGCAGTAACCCTAACCCTAACCCTAATTCCAGCCTTATCGCTAACCCTAATGCCATTCAAGTCTATGGGGTCAAAAGTCAACTTTGACCTAGAGACATGGGACCACTTGCAGGTTCATCGGGATCCCTCAAGACACAGCCACGTCATATTTGGGGCTTCTAGCCCATGAGGAACCTCGAAACCCTAACCCTAATTCCAGCAGTAACCCTAACCCTAATTCCAGCCTTATCGCTAACCCTAATGCCATGCAAGTCTATGGGGTCAAAAGTCAACTTTGACCTAGAGACATGGGACCACTTGCAGGTTCATCGGGATCCCTCAAGACACAGCCATGTCAAATTTAGGGCTTCTAGCCCATGAGGAACCTCAAAACCCTAACCCCAATTCCAGCCTTATTGCTAACCCTAATGCCATGCAAGTCTATGGGGTCAAAAGTCAACTTTGACCTAGAGACATGGGACCACTTGCAGGTTCATCGGGATCCCTCAAGACACAGCCACGTCAAATTTGGGGCTTCTAGTCCATGAGGAACCTCGAAACCCTAACCCTAATTCCAGCAGTAACCCTAACCCTAACCCTAATTCCAGCCTTATCGCTAACCCTAATGCCATGCAAGTCTATGGGGTCAAAAGTCAACTTTCTCCTAGAGAAATGGGGCCACTTGCAGGTTCATCGGGATCCCTCAAGACACAGCCACGTCATATTTGGGGCTTCTAGCCCATGAGGAACCTCGAAACCCTAACCCTAATTCCAGCAGTAACCCTAACCCTAATTCCAGCCTTATCGCTAACCCTAATGCCATGCAAGTCTATGGGGTCAAAAGTCAACTTTGACCTAGAGGCATGGGACCACTTGCAGGTTTATCGGGATCACTCAAGACACAGCCATGTCAAATTTAGGGCTTCTAGCCCATGAGGAACCTCGAAACCCTAACCCTAATTCCAGCAGTAACCCTAACCCTAACCCTAATTCCAGCCTTATCGCTAACCCTAATGCCATGCAAGTCTATGGGGTCAAAAGTCAACTTTCTCCTAGAGACATGGGGCCACTTGCAGGTTCATCGGGATCCCTCAAGACACAGCCACGTCAAATTTGGGGCTTCTAGCCCATGAGGAACCTCGAAACCCTAACCCTAATTCCAGCAGTAACCCTAACCCTAATTCCAGCCTTATTGCTAACCCTAATGCCATGCATGTCTATGGGGTCAAAAGTCAACTTTGACCTAGAGACATGGGGCCACTTGCAGGTTCATCGGGATCCCTCAAGACACAGCCATGTCAAATTTGGGGCTTCTAGTCCATGAGGAACCTCGAAACCCTAACCCTAATTCCAGCAGTAACCCTAACCCTAACCCTAATTCCAGCCTTATCGCTAACCCTAATGCCATGCAAGTCTATGGGGTCAAAAGTCAACTTTGTCCTAGAGACATGGGGCCACTTGCAGGTTCATCAGGATCCCTCAAGACACAGCCACGTCAAATTTGGGGCTTCTAGCCCATGAGGAACCTCGAAACCCTAACCCTAATTCCAGCAGTAACCCTAACCCTAATTCCAGCCTTATTGCTAACCCTAATGCCATGCAAGTCTATGGGGTCAAAAGTCAACTTTGACCTAGAGACATGGGGCCACTTGCAGGTTCATCGGGATCCCTCAAGACACAGCCATGTCAAATTTGGGGCTTCTAGCCCATGAGGAACCTCGAAACCCTAACCCTAATTCCAGCAGTAACCCTAACCCTAACCCTAATTCCAGCCTTATCGCTAACCCTAATGCCATGCAAGTCTATGGGGTCAAAAGTCAACTTTGTCCTAGAGACATGGGGCCACTTGCAGGTTCATCAGGATCCCTCAAGACACAGCCACGTCAAATTTGGGGCTTCTACCCCATGAGGAACCCCGAAACCCTAACCCTAATTCCAGCAGTAACCCTAACCCTAACCCTAATTCCAGCCTTATCGCTAACCCTAATGCCATGCAAGTCTATGGGGTCAAAAGTCAACTTTGACCTAGAGACATGGGACCACTTGCAGGTTCATCGGGATCCCTCAAGACACAGCCACGTCAAATTTGGGGCTTCTAGCCCATGAGGAACCTCGAAACCCTAACCCTAATTCCAGCAGTAACCCTAACCCTAACCCTAATTCCAGCCTTATCGCTAACCCTAATGCCATGCAAGTCTATGGGGTCAAAAGTCAACTTTGACCTAGAGACATGGGACCACTTGCAGGTTCATCGGGATCCCTCAAGACACAGCCACGTCAAATTTGGGGCTTCTAGCCCATGAGGAACCTCGAAACCCTAACCCTAATTCCAGCAGTAACCCTAACCCTAATTCCAGCCTTATCGCTAACCCTAATGCCATGCAAGTCTATGGGGTCAAAAGTCAACTTTGTCCTAGAGACATGGGGCCACTTGCAGGTTCATCAGGATCCCTCAAGACACAGCCACGTCAAATTTTCGGCTTCTAGCCCATGAGGAACCCCGAAACCCTAAACCTAATTCCAGCAGTAACCCTAAACCTAATGAAAAATTTTCTTCCTCCAAGGTTGGGTGTGACAGAGAAAGTTTGAGAACCACTGTCCTTGCATGTCTTTTTGTTTTTGTTTGTTTGTGTGTGTGTCTGTCGCCAGGCTGCGCCTTTTCCACCACACCTGCTGCAAGAGTCCACAGGTGTGATTACTCGCAATCAAGGCCTGGAGTAGGATAAAAGCTGGAGAGCTGCAGTCTTGTGCAGAGTGTGGAGAGCAACATAGACATGGTGAACCACCAACCAGCCAACCATGAAGGCCATGTGTGTTTTTACTGATAGTTTTTGTATTATTGCTCTTGGATTGGTTATGAAGGCAGGGAGGATGAAAAGCTAGCCAAACGCACTGCAGCGTCAGGACAGCTATGTTTGAAACCTGAGTGCTGTGCTGCCAAATGTTGCTGTAGTGATTATTTGTATTGCAAATGCTTGTGTGAAGACATTCCAGCGGTTGGAAAATAACTGGTGTTCTTTGAGAATACTGTGGTTGGAGATGCTGCTTTATCTATTTTTCTTCCAACAATGAACATTGTTTTTTTATTTTAGTTATTTTAGCCTCCTTCAGGACCAATTTGCCTTTCATTTTTTGTTGTGTTCTTCACGTTAACAAATCTTGTAGTGCTGAACAGTCATAAGTCATATAAACGGTCCAAAAATCGCAGAACAGAAAAACATTTTTAAGCCCTTTTACTTTTGCCAACTACTTGAAAAATAAAAAATTTCAGCAACTAAATTCTAATCAATTGTATGTTGTTTCCTTTCTTTGAATACAGCAACCTAAAAAATATTATGAACTTTCAGTTTTGTGGCTGCCACGCTATGCAGCGTTTAAAGTTCATCCCCCAGCGGTTTTCACGCCACACCTGTAACATTCACACGCACCAACTTACAGACTGACAGAAACCTGAGGATGAAAGGAGCTTTTTGCCATTAAACAGAATCGCTCTGCTGGCCAGTGGACAGCTGTGCTCACTTTGAAAGGGCAACGCTTGTGGTTTTAGTTGTTATTTCTAACTTTTCGCCGCTTGAGTTGGGAAGCCAACCACGAAGAACGAGGCGTCGCGTCTCCGTCTTTGTTAAATTTTCCCACAAAGAAACACGAGCGCCTCTGATTACCCAACGAGTGATGTTGTTTGCGATTCGAGAGAAGATAATAATAATCGATATGACGTCTGCAAATGGAGATATTATTCCATGACTGTGAGATTCACCACCATTTCAACTTTATGAGCGACGACTGACACATTTTTTGAACTGAGGTTCGCTGGCGACATTTGTGACGAGTGCAGTTTTGATACATCTTGTATTTCCTTGCTGTCTTATCAAATCATCTTGACTATTTTAGCCAAACTTATTTTCTCATTTTGCTTGTGTGTGTTTTGTATCGTCCCTCTCTGATTGATAGAGGACTCCACACCAACCCCCACCAATTTTTGCTTTATTTTATTGTATTTCTCTTTACTTTTGATTTTGTTTTCAGTCATACAAAACAATCCTGGTCTTACACTACATCTATTTTGTTTGAAATCGGAGACTTTGTGAATGCTAATCTGTAACAGCAAGCCGATTTCATGAATAAAAGGTTTCGCTAAATTGAAATAATATTTATACTTTACCACTCCACATTATGCCCACACATTTTTTTTCATCCCATTTTCTGAACCGCTGACTGTTAGAATATGAAAATGTCTTAATTCCTGAAAGCATTGCTGGGTAGAAAAATATCAAACTGCACTTCTCACTCGATAAAAATATTTTGTGATTGATTTAAAAGAATCATTGGGATTGTTTGGCCCAAAGCTTGGGAATTTCAACCCAGCTTGGGATAACTGGCCGGGGGGAAAGGATCATCTTTGTTTGTCCGTGTAAACCACATATTGCATTTATTAAGAAGAAAATGTCAATGGGTAGAGTTCACAGACGGACGGAGGGCTGCAGGAAATTGAACAAGAAAATCAAATTCCTCTCGCCACCCACTGCAGGAAGGAGAAAGCGCTGAGTGCCCCCGTGGCGAATCAATGCATTACTTTAATACAGAAAACAATTTTCTATCTGACGAAGGTGCGATTTCCAAATGTAGTGTCCCAGATATTGTGTTACGCGGCGCGATTGAAAAATAAAAGACGTGATCTCCGCAGGTATTTTCTGTTTGTCATTGCCGGGAGATGACAGAAAGTTTGTAGAGCCCCCCCGCAGTGATGAACTGTCTGAAGTAATGGCAGTGGAGCGGATATATTATTAGCTTCCGACTGATCTAATTTCCAAAGTGATTGGTTTCGTTTGATGTCTCCGCGTCCTGCTGCGGTTCGCAGACTGAGGCTCACCCAGGAGTGCCTCTGTCTTTGTCTCCCCGCACAAGCTCGCCCTGCGCATAGCAACGGCGCGATAACGAGACTTGGCGCCACCCGGAGGCGCCCTCTCAAGGAGCGAGCAAAGCTTTTTTCGTGCATCCAAAATGAGCCGCTCGCGCCACCAGCAGCGCAGCAGGTGTGTGGGTAAAGGCCGCGGTCGGCTGTTCTCTAACCAATGAGGGATTAAAAAACGAGCACGAGCTGGTCAGCGGGTGCAGATGGGCCAAGGTTTGAAGCTCGTTTCAAATATAGTCACACACGTCTCACTGAAGGACTCATTAACGGGTTTAACTGGGAAATAATTGATCCCATGTTTGCCGGCGATCCCGAGGACTCGGCGCGGGAACCCCAGAGACGCCCCCAGACCCGACTTTGAACTTGATTAAAGCACGAAGGCTGAAACAGCCGACTCATTGTGGCTCGGTTGTGTCTTTTTCTGCAGTGAAAAGAAGCTGAATTCCAAAACATGTGGGAACCATAATACCTGATATATATTCTCACTCTGCTAAATGCCAGTGTTATTTTTGACTGATACTGATCACTATCACTCACCGGATATTTGGTTCGGCATCAGGTTATAATATAATATAAAGTCTTGCGTCACTTCTGTATTTTTCCATATAAATCCTGTTTGATGAAATACGGTTTTCTTCCTGCCAATAGAAAAGCAAATGTGATTATAAATATGTATCTGACATTGATAGAAACGTAGTCATATTGTAATTTTACATTTGACATAATTTCTTAAAAACGAGGATATAGTTTCATTTAAATACGTGCATTATGTGGAAATTAAAAATTGCTACTAACTGGTGAGAGTCGTTCATAAAATGCTAAATTCTTACGAAAAATAATGTCCTGAATATGTTAAAATATGTTCATTTATAAATGTTTTCAACAGAAAAATGACAAGGGCCTTTGGGTGGTTCACTTAATACTGAGTCCTTGCTTGTGGTTCTGCTCCTCGTGTAACTGCTGTGAGACGACTTGTTAAACAAGTCCTGCTGGAATGTGTGGTTTTGCTTTCAGTTTGTTTGGAGCGGACATTCGAAGCCCCACGAGCCGCTCCAGGAAACCAGATGGCCAAATAAAAATCTGCCTTGTTTGTTTGGTTAGTTTGTACCACAACATATTCTAGAGTTTGATTTTGTGCCCTGTGGCATCAAAAATAAAAATTGAATTTCACGTCAGTGCCCCATTGAGGAAAATCCAGTTCAAATAATGAAACTCAAAGCCAAACGTTTGGCATTTTTGCATATGAATGGAAAAATAATACCGATGTGCGAGCCATCGTTTTCATCACTTTAGAAAAATATACAGCAATTGCATATTATTGTCATCTCAATATGCTTGTGTGACACTCAGACTGCCACCTTCTTCAAATGACAGGAAGTTGATTTGTTATTAGTTGCTTAAAAAAAAAAAACCACGGCAGGCTTTTATCAATCTGCTGCTGCTAAACTGTAACGACAGATATGAAAACAACAAGCAGCATTAGTTTCTCTCTTTTCTTGATAGCTTCTTTTTTTCTGACAGCCCGGACTGGCACTATCTGTCACTTCAATTTACAGAATAAAAGCTTTGAATTGCGGGTAGCGGCGCGGTGCAGCCGTTCATTGTGTGTCCTCTGTGAGTGCCACGTCTTATCTGTGACCTTTTCTCAAGGCCCGCACTCCCAGATTCTATCTGCTGGAGAGCAACAAATGGGCAGTTTGAATTTGAAACGCAATCGCCACGATATTGGCCCGGACTGGGAAGTTTGAGGTGATTCATCTCCATCCATTTTCACTCGGGTGAGACCAATAAGACAAAGATATCCAAATGAGACGGTTTCAAAGATTGCATTCGCGGCAGAAGGACCAGGAGGCGAAGAAGATCTCAGCGAAGGAAGCTGCTCAATCAACAGCAGCCTTTCATCTGAAGATTTCCGTTTTGAAAATTTGTATTTATTTCATAGCTGGTGCTTGGTGTCTAGACTGTAGCAGGGGGCAGAACAATTTAAAAGGGGGGTTTGAGGGTTGAAATACATAAAATCAGATGGACCAGATGGAACACAGTTAAAGTAGCAACTATGCAAGGGCAGTAGCCTTTCATGAGCATGGGGGAAAACACCCCTTTAATCATTGAATGGCTTACAGTTACTGATATATTGACACCTTTATGTTCAGACTGCATTAAATGTGGCTTGAATCCAATTTGCTCCTTCAGATCAGAATTCAAAGTGTGAACATCAGGTTTCCCTCCTCAAAATCAACACCTGGCTCACTGTCTTTTGGTGCTGATGCAACGGGACAGTGCGGCAAGCGGTCGACAGGCAGGCCGAGTACGTAGATGAATATAGAAACAAATAAAAGAACATCTGTGTTTCACTGAGCATCAGTTTTACAACTAATCATCAAAAAAAAAAATGAATTTACTATTTGGACGGAGTAAAGGATTGAAAGCATAAAACAGAATCAGAATACTTTACTGTAAATCCCATTCAATTCAATTTAGCTTTTTTTGGTACTGGTTCACAGAAAAGTTCTGTACATGTCTAACAGGTGTTGATGATGCACCTCAAGCAAATAGTTCCCTACAAGAGGAAGCACTGAGGAGACATTGGTGTGGAGGATTTTTCCTCTTTTTTTCTTTCTTTCTTTTTTTTTTCTTGCAGAAGACAGAAACCTCGAGAGGATCCCAAGTCAGATAACGTGACAAGCACGCAGCAGAAGTGGATCAAGGCCAAAAAAATCTAATTTGGGCATTAAAACCTTCAGCCTCACGTGAAACTGTATCAGCGTCTACCTGTCCTAGTTGGAATAATATATTCCTCCCAATCTTAATGCAATCTTCATTCTTTATGGAATGAAACTTAAATGTCTCTTCGGATTTAGGACCTGTGGTTTCAAATATAAACCCTACAACCTCGTCCTGGCTCACGGCTCCCAGAATTTATTGAAAGGTGGCCTTACAAGCGTTTTGCTCAGCAGATCCATCCATCATCCCAGATTCAGAGTTTTTCATTTTAATGCACGTCAACCTGTAAAAAATACTTTGGTACAATAAGAGTTTATTACATTTCATTAACTCCCTCGTTCTAGGATAGATAGATCTTTTTGTTATGACTGTTGATATTTTCAGAGGAGGTCATCTTTGGCGGCCCTGTACAGTCTTTCACAATTTACAATGTCACCTACCTACTTTATGTGCTCCCCAAACGGGATTAGGCATTACTTTTATGCCTTCTCAAATTCCAAAATGTTTCACAAAGCCCCTAAAATGGAGGAAGCGCATTAACGGGAGGCAGGAAAAGAGCTGAGTGAGGGAAGGAGAGCGAAATAGAGGCTGAGGGATGAGGGACAGAAAACAGGGAAATGACAGATGAAAGCTTGAAGAGGTTGGAGGATTTTCTGCAAGTGATTGGCTTCCTTTGTGGTCTCAGATTTCTTTATTTCTTTATTTATTTTATAATCCCGTCCTGCACTGCTCTAATCTGCACTTTCTTTTGTGGGGGAATAAATACAGTGATTACATGGGGCATAGCTGACGACTTGTTTTAAAAATAGGAGCGAAGATCCGAGCGAAGCCCTTTATTAGATACTTGCCTTCCTATTTACCCTGTCAGACCAGTGGCACCTACACCATGACTCATAAATAATCTCAGTGCAGCGTGCGGAACCCAGAGGCTCGTTTGGCAAACAGCGGAGGAAAACAGTGAAGGCTGTGGGTTTTCTCACCCCGCACTGTCATGCTCGGCGCGTTTGTGGGCTGTAATTAAATGAGAGAATTAACAGCAGAGTAATTCGGCTCAAACTCTTTCAGAGATTTCAGGTTCCCGTCCGCCTGCTGGTTTAAAGGCGCCGTCACACCTTCCGTGACGCCGAACGATCAGGTACGAAATTTACTGGTTATTTAAAATGTGTCATTTTCAGACGTAAATCCCGGAGGAGGCGAACTGTGTGCGGATATGAATAGCTGGAAAGTGTTGCAGATTTGCAAATTAGCAAATGCGCTTTCCTCAATTGTTCGCCACGCGCTGTTTAAAAGTCACTTGGGATGTATTGTCGAAAAGTGATTCCTCAGGTTGACGGACTGAATAGAGCAGCAATAAAAGACGGCGTTAAGTGCAAGTGATTATTTTTTCCATTGTTCCATTTCCAACGTCAAACGAAACAGGACATAATAAAGACAAGCTTCATACCCAGTTTAACAACCGAGCTGAACAAGACAATGAGACATTTGTAATGTGTTACATGTGAATGAGTGTGTTGTAGGGTGTATGTTCATGTTATGTTTACTGTGTGTCTTTCTGTTTTCGAAGCTGTATGGAATGTGAAAACAAATTTCCTGTCAAGGACAATAAAGCTATCTAGCTAGCTAGTTAGCTACCTACCTATCTATCTAAGCACAGAAAGAACAATAAAGTTGTGTAAATAAAAAAAAAAGAAGCTCTGAATCTATGTTGACCAGTCTAACTTCAGAACAAAATACTCTAAGATTATAATAAGACAGACAAAGTCTGCTGTTGAACTGGTACAAACCACCAGACGTGGCATAATTTCACCACATTAAGACAGCATGATGTTGCAGTTTTGCCCTGCATGTTCACCACAACAAACCGGTCCCTGCAGGTTTCCTGCCGTCATAGGATGTCGACCAGGGTCTTTTTTTTTTTTTTTTAATACATTTTTTCCCCTTCAACTCACTAATTTTGGCTCCCATTTTAGTAGACTACGCAATGGCAAGCATCAAGCACAAACAACCGCTGCCTAATAAGTAGACATCGGGACTAAATCTTTCTCCTCTGGTCATATTTTGCACCGGCTAATTTAACCAGCGAAACTAGCAACATTTCAGTGGAGCTCAGCAAGCTGAGACCAGAAGGCAGCGACGCTCTGAATCACAGCTGCTGAATCGTGAACCGACACGGTGCACAATCTCCGGTGGGACAACCCGTTAGGCTAATTCTTACCAAACGTGACGGACGTCATCGCCGGCGTCGACAGACGGCGTTAAGACTTAAATGGTTTCGGTTGTGGTGAAGCTGCGCTGCCGCGCTGGGTTAATCGCTCTGTCAAGACCATTTCCAGAACAGGCACACGGGGCGCACGTCATCTGGCAAAACACTTTTGTGATATACGTTTCACACAGGAACAGGAAATCGCATCCATATCAGCCGCCGGCCCCATCAAACGGAGGGCCTGTTTTTTGTTGTTTTTTTTCCATGTAAAATGCAGCTGTGCGGTGAATGTGTCTGTGATTGCTGCTCCTGGGGGTGGGGGGGTGGGAAAGAGAGAGAGAAAAAAATCCCTCTCTCTCTCTCGCTCTCTCTGGAAACAACACACTGCCTTTTATTGCCTCCTAGTTCTATATTAGCCCCGTTGCGGCAGAATTTATTCACGGTGATCCTGCTTCCCGAGGAGGGAGAGAAGGAGGAGGGATTTCAGAAGCCGCTTGATGGGCTGCTCCCGTTTCTGCCGCGTGGCAGGGGGGGGGGGGGGGGAATGAGAAGAGTCTCCAATCAGGTTGGTTGATTCACAAAAAAAAACCTCATCAAGTGGGTCTTTTTTTGTCGCTCGCCAAAAAAAATTAAAAAAAATAATAAAAAAAAAGCACAAAAAACAGTGACACTCGATTGGGGCCTGGCGCTGATTGTGATGGGGGAGCGTCGACGAGCGAGCTGTTGCGCGGGAAGTTAATATTTCCTTCCCGGCTCTCTGCTTTCCGCAGCTCTTTTTAATTCGGCAGATCTGTCATAATTGCAGCCCTGTGGCATGTCAGACGTGCCCCCCTCAGCCCCCCTCCCCTACAGTTCCCTCTCAAACCCCAATTATTTCATCCCGACCTGAAAGTTTTCCTGAGATTATTTACCGCCGAAGCCCGGAGCGGGAGGGAGGAATGTAAATACGGAGCTGGTGAGAAATTAACAGCGCAGCTCACATTTCGCTGCCGCGACCCCCTCCCCTCATGCCCCCATTCCCTACCCCCGACCCCGCCCCCCAACCCCCCCCCAAAAAAATAAAAAATCCACCAACGCTGAAAAGCCAGAGTGAAACAAACTGCTCGACAAACCGGCTGAGAGTCGCCGCGCGGCTGGTATTAACGCTGCGAAGACGTGGCGCTAATTGAAGCGGCATAATTAGATTAACATATTAACTTGACATACAGCGAAACCTACCTTGCCGTCTCTTCCCCCATCCCCCGTAATCACATTAAGATCAAAGCGTGCGGGGCTGCGAGGAAAACGTACAGATTTATCGGGCGCGCGCGGGGGGGGGGGAAACAAAATTCTCACCACTGTTTTTTGCACGCGGGATTAGTCCAAATGCCAACTTTCACCTCCCACAGCGGCGTTCCGCCTCCAGCCAGTTTTGCCGCACAGCTGTTGCTACTGCTGCTGCTGCTGCTGCTGCTGCTGCTACTTCTGCTGCTGCCGCTCCTCCGTGTGCATTTTTTTGTTGTTGTTGTCATTTAAAAGACCTCTAAAAAAAACAAAAAAATCAGTCACTCTAATCTTTGAGGCTTTTTGAGGCAAGGCCACTTATGGACCCTTTCACCCTCTTCTGACAGCATTTTATTTACTCTCCAGTGCCCAGAGCGTCACAACCCCGAGACTGCAGTGACCACTCGGCAAAGTGTGTTAGCAGTTACGCAAAGAGAACAAAAAAAAAAAAGCCAAAGAAAAAAAAACTTGTGATAGGCAACCGGAAAGAATGAGAAAAGAATATGAAAGGAAATGGTAATGTTTCCTTGATCACAAACCAAAAAAAACAACAAGCAAAAAAACACATTCTCTTCTGTGTGTGCGGTTCTTTCTTGAATCGACTTGCCATTTTTGATCCGGTTGAACAAAACACAAATATGGTAATCAAGTGTATTTTTCATGCAGTTAGTAATTATGCTCTAAAAGCTTGTGCTGCATGTTATTTCCATAATTCAATAAAAAAATATATATATATTTTGGGGAGTTTTTAGAATATTTATACATGTCTGATGCATCCTATTATTTAAATATGCTGCTTGTCAAACTGGACTGTCGCATCTATGGTTTCCTCTGCGGTTCTCAGAAATTGTGCTTCTGACCTCCTGTGGGTTTTTTTGCCGTTTCGGGACGATGCATCACATTATTATACATTTATCAAAAAGCAATATGCGGTGTAATCTTAATGATCCTGTCTGGAGTTATCCAGTCTTATCATGAAGCCTGCGCTCATCAGATGAGATCAAATCATTGTTGAAGTGGGCGCCAGAAGCTTTCCACACATGCACATTTGGAGCACCCCGATTTCTCCAGCGGTCTGGAATTGCTGCTTAGGCGTTGCCAGCCTGCTCACTCGAATTCAATACGAGGTCTGCAGAACCCTCATTATTTGTTTTTGTACCTGAGCAGTGCTCTGGATAAGCATCAGAGCCCCCCGGACTCAATAAAACTGAGAGCTTTTGACAAAAGTCAATAAGAAACAAAGAAAGAGAAGCGACTGTTGGAATGAAAGGACGGAATTCAAATCGGGTCAATTAAGCAATTAAAAAAAAATAACTCTTTCTTCTTTCGTGAGAGATATGCACTTTCTTTCTCAGACATGCAACCAAAGCAGTGATTCATCCCTGAAACACAATCTGCATCTCACAGGGCTGACAGGCAGCAGGCGCTGAACCAACCACAAGATTTCTCTTGTCGGCTGCGCAGGAATGAATCCGCTGTGCTTATAGTCGGGCTATTGACTCATTGATTCTGCATGCCAGCCCACCAGAACGAGTGGCGGGGGTGGGGGGGGGTCTGCTAACGCTAACCACCAGACAGAACACATATATACCGTGGGACATATCTGTGGTTCAAACTGCCGTGACTGCCGATCGACTGTGGAGCCCCCCCCCCCCCCCCCCCCCCGTCTTATAAATCATGTGGGTGTGGGTGGAGAAGCCACTTCAACAGGCTGATTTATATCTTATCATCATTATTATTATCTGACATCATGAAAGCAAACACACATGATCTGCTTATCGGTCACATCTTCTCAGTTTACTGAGCAGAAGGAGGCCATTCAAGAGCAGGTTCACCTGAAGAAGGAGGAGTCTGTGTTATCTCACCTGTCACTCGGGACAGGATGACATTTGGTTCCCATTTTAAAAGTACTTTTTTTCTTAAAGTCGATGCGAAACTAAAGCGGCTCACGGTATTGGTACCCCTTAATGACGAGCACTCAGATGAGGACCAGCTGACACATTCCAGCGGGCTTGTAACCGTATAAACCGTGGAAATGGTTGGATTACGTGCATCATAAACATTGGCTTCAGATGAGAGGGAGGTAACCTGACACACTAAATGGAATGCTTCCAAGTCCTTTGGTCTTAACACCTGCATCCATCTGGTGAAAAACCCATGGAACAAGTGCTTTTAGCCTCACGCCATATGTGAAAATGTCACACAGCTCTGATACAAGAAAAAAAAAAAAGTGTCGCTGCTGCTGCGTTAGCTTCGGCATCCAGGTGTCCACTGGCTTTTTTCTTCTTCTGTGGTTTTAAAAGGCCAGCTGACCCCAGTAAGAAGAAGTTGACTGATTCCTAACTAGTAATACTGACTATAAGCGATGCAGGTTGGATCTCCCTGAGACAGATGTGTGAGATTCAGAATCTCATTGATTCAACTCTCAACCGGCCGAGTTAGGAAGTGGCTGAAATACGTTTTGCGTGTGGATGGAATCAATAAGACTTATTGAACAGGTTTCTTCCTCAGACACACAATTAATATCAGGCTGCACTGAAGGAGGTACATGATCATGCCTATGAAATATAACAGGAAAGTCAGCGGTGCGGTGCGGGGGGGGGGGGTACATTTTTCAGTCGTCAGTAAACATTTTTTTTTTTCAATTTCATATTCCCCCCCAAAAAATGTCAAACAAAAAGGACCATCACCTCCACTGAGGAGGTCATAAACAGAATGATGGGGAGCGGCGTGAATGAATTGACAGACGGATGGACGGATGGATGGATGGTTGAGTCAGTCATGGCCAAAGGATAGCAGATCACAATCTCATCCCCAGTCAGGTGTTATTAGTGGCTGCTCAGTGTTAGCGGCCCCCCCTTTTCCTTAGGCCACACACACTTTCTGCTCTTCTCTGTCTGGTTTCCCTCCAGTTCACAGCGTGCCCGTGCCTGTGTGTGTGTGTGTGTGTGTGTGTGTGTGTGTGTGTGTGTGTGTGTGTGTGTGTACGCGTGTGCTTGTGCGTGCGTTCTGTCTCCAGATTTGGCAGTGCTGCAAATTGTTTCTGTCAGCCCAGATAAACGGACCCTTGGGTTTGTCCATCTTCCCTCCCCGCAAACACCTCAGCACATAAACACACATATGAATGCACACCCTTGCAGACAAAAGGGGAGCAAAACACGTGCACAAACACACGCACACATACACACACACGAGCAGACGGTGCCCCCCTTTGCACACATCCCATCTAACAAAACAGAATAACAATATGGCGTATTAAGCCAACAAGGGGCCACTCGAGGTTTGCTCGTCTGTTTTCCACATCAATATTCAGCCTTATTGTGGGCTATCAAAAGGTTCTTCGTCTTAAAGAAAGTGGAGGTGCTTTGATATTTACTCATTTATTTCTTTATTTGTGCCCCTGGGAACAAAAAGCTGAAAAACATAAACAAAAGGTGGAACTCTCTTTTTTTTTTCTCTCTGTCAATTATTTTATCGTTTCCATGACTCGTGACCTCGTCCCCTCGTGTGCAAAAAAGTAAAAAACCAAACACAGAAACGCCTTCATTGCAATTAGGAAACGTCAGGCGGCAGCGATCACACCTCCTTGAAATCGCTCATTCTCGCTTGCAAGATGTGATGCAAGTGGAACGGAAGAATTGTGGGTGTTGATGAAAGAATATTCTAAACAATTAAATAAACACAGGGACCCTCGAGATGTGCAAGACAACCCCGTTTGATAAGAGCTCCGAAGAAGAGAGGGTCCTCTGGTGGAGAGAGGGGAGAAGGTTGTCAGCGGCTGTTGCGCAGCAGAAAATTGACGCCTCTCTGAAGAATGAATGAGCTGCAAGGGCCTTAATCTCCCAGAGAGAGAGATTAAGACGGGGATCAGGAGGGTTGGAGGAGCTCCTCACCGAAGGTATCCTCCACTTTCCATCATTTTCAGACCAGATTGATTTTCTCTGAACAAGGCGATCATCTTGCTTCATGGTCTGTTGCCGCAAACTGTTGTGCAAGCCGATTCCCCTCCGCACTGATACCCCGAGATGTCACCGATAATTCCCATTTCGCTCCTGAATTTTTCAGGAGCTGTATTTCTTTTTCTTTTTCTTTTTTTACCCCCTCCCCTGCCCCCCTTCCACCGCTATGGCACACCGTTTCTGCTGAGATGTAATTTAGTCAGATAGTTTTGTTCCCTGTTGATTCGATATAATGAGCCGTGGCGCTGTTTGTCTTATTCATTGAAGCGTTTTGCTTATACTCCAGATGTCTCCCCCGTCCCAAAAAGGAAACAAAATGAGGAAAACAATAAAAGCACTGATGCATATTTAATCTAATACGGGGCGTAAGTGAGACGCCACATTTTAAGCACTCACGTACAGTTTGAGTGTGTGTGTGTGCGTGTGTGTGTGTTATTAAAAGATGAAAGAAGAAAAGAAGCCTTCATTTATCTTGACATTTTTAGGTTTATGTCCCACTTGCCAACGATCTTGTACGTCTGCATGCATTAAACATTGAGATACAGGGTGGAAATGAAGCTCTATTGTTCTGGCAAGCAGACGCTTTCTGCGATAAATACCAAACTGATTTAAGAGGCGCTGTGTGCTCTCGGTCACAGCGGCCACTATCGATGACGGCCGGCTAATTATTCCTCCGGCGACTTTGCCTTTGACTCGGAGTTGCATCCGGCCCGAGCTGAGCAGAGCCGTCTTCGCTCCCACGCAGCCGGCAAACCTTATTAATTATTGCTGAACGAAAAAAAAAAAAACTAGCAGTGAGAAGAAACAGGGTCAGCCATAACATAATGATAGCCAAAGGCCAGCAGTAATTCTCAATCACCAGCTACCTCATCAGCGCCGGTCAGAGGAAGTAAATCCTTCATTAGGCGGGAGTTTTCTGGCAGAGGTAGCACATTAGCACTTGTTTACCGCCGGGGCTCAAAGCGCTCGGTGACAGAGGTCGGCGGCTAACGGGGAGCCGCCGCAGCCGCCAGAACCGCGGGGCGGTGCGGTGTGGCCACCGCTCAATTGATGGGGAATCTGTGCTGGGCGACACAGCCCCTTTTCGTCACTCTCATGTCACTGTCTCCTCGTTTGCGCACGTTAGGCTTTTACTGTGGCACCCGTGCACACACACGCACACACACACACACACACACACACACACACAAAGGGACTCCGCCTCGCGGCTGATGATGATGCAGAACAGGGGAGCAGTTCCTCCTGAAGAGTTTACTCGGGCACAGTGTAATTGCATAGGTGGAGCCGAGGCTAATAAAGCTCTTATGGAACCAAATGATTTTCTCTCCGCCATCGGTGATTCTCTGCCGCAGTCCCTCCAAATGTAGCCATTAGGGTTTCGTCTTGAGGGTGTGTGACATTTTCTGTCAGCTTCTCTTTTTCACTGGAGGTTTTTTTTTTTTTTTTTTGGCGGGGTGGAGTAGGGTTGTTATTTTTCTCTGCCATCGAAACACCTCCAGAAAGGCACTCTGGGATCATTACTGCTAGCAGTGTGGAGCATTTACGCGTCGGAATTAATACCAACTCATCGATCACGGAGGCGTCTTCGCCGCTGGCCGACAGGACGGATCCAGCTACTGTTCTGGGACAGTTCCTCGTGCTTGTGAAGCGGTTTCCAGCGTCGTCAAACTTCAGGTCCTCCTCTTCAAAGGCTCGCTGTCGCCGTGCTTATCCCTCGCCATCAAATATCCTGTGCGAAGATCTCGATTCTTCTTGATGACACCTGTCATCTGATGATACCCGGGCAGTTGTTCGAAATGAAAGCGACGAAAGTCTTGAGAGACGATAACGCAGACAGTGAAATAACTTTAGGTGTAGAATTATGGTGTAGTCACTCTGGAGATATGTTCTAATAATAACAATGTGGGCCTCTAGACCAGTATTACTGGTGTAAAGTGTAACACCCCCCAGATTCACGTCTTGGGGGGTGGGAAACACCGGGCGGGAGGGAGACGGGGCGCCCGGGGGAACTAATGTTTTCACGTCTGAACTTTTCCAACGGCGGAACAATTAACAAAAAGTGTCCAGTAGGTTGTAGCTAAGAAAAACGCTGCTCAGGGACACAGGACGGACAAATATTTGACAGGGACGAAAAGAAGAATTCAGGAGTCCGGCGGTGGCCAGTGTTCTTTGTTGTTGGCCACTTTTGGCTGTAGAATCGTTCCACGAGTAGCTGCGGAACGATGGTGTCGTTTACACCAGACTTGAGATGGGAGCACAACATAAAGCTGTGCTGTTTCACAGCGAAGCCAGGATGGTGGATGTTACAAAAGTGGTTACAAAAAAATTTTGTTCCCCCAAGGTGGGGCGCGACAGAGAAAGTTTGGAAACCACTGCCCTAATGCCATGCAAGTCTATGGGGTCAAAAGTCATCTTTGTGCTAGAGACATGGGACCACTTGCAGGTTCATCGGGATCCCTCAAGACACAGCCATGTCAAATTTGGGGCTTCTAGCCCATGAGGAACCCTGAAACCCTAACCCTAATTCCAGCCTTATCGCTAACCCTAATGCCATGCAAGTCTATGGGGTCAAAAGTCATCTTTGTGCTAGAGACATGGGACCACTTGCAGGTTCATCGGGATCCATCAAGACACAGCCACGTCAAATCAGGGGCTTCTAGGGGGGCATGAAAAATTTTCTTCCTCCAAGGTGGGGCGTGACAGAGAAAGCTTGAGAACCGCTGCTCTAGACTGTCAATAAACTCCACAAACATGGGCACAGTCCATCCTTCTTCTTCTCATTCTGCTGTTGAGGTGTAGTGAGGTGATCCCAAAGGGCAGGTGGAAGTTCATTTCCAAATATTTGGAAGTGGGCAAAATGCTCATTTTTATCTGTGAGCTGAATCTGAGCATTTGTGCAGGAGTTTTCTGGAAATCCATGGAGATTTATTGTATAATTAGTAGCTCGAGGCTGCTCCGCTGGAGTCACGGCTGGAAAATGAAGCTGTGAAAATAGGTATAACTTGAATTTTTAAGTTAAAATAATCTTGTATCATCATCTGATCCAAATTGAAATAATAAAAATAACATTGCGTGCCGCATGCTCGCCTCCGTCTTTATGAAAAAAGGTTGTTTTTTTTTTTTAATGCTGAAAGGATCCAAAAGCCATGAAAACGGTAGAAATCCCAGAAGACGACGTGACCGCAAACATTGTTTGCCTCTCATTGAATTTAGCTTTGGACCGTTCCTCTGTCTGGAAATATGCTGCGGTGGCCACTCCACCTGTCACCGGGATTGAAAGCCGCAGCACAGGTTTGACATTATTGGCCTTGGTAGGTTAACCACTTCTCTCCCCTTGTCCTTGTTCCTATGAGCCGCATGTCACATTGTTTTGCCGTTTGAAAAGTTTGTGCCGCACGTTCACCCTTGAATCTCACCACCTTCACTCCAGCTGTAGAATACGGTGCGTTTTACCACAGCGTTTTCTCGCTTTGCTTCCGTACTCTATTTTGCATTAAAGATGTCGAATCAAGCAGTGCATCCATTGACTCATTTACAAGAGTTGGTGTAAACCTCACAACATTCGCTCCACAAATTTATGTGAACTTCTGATTTCTCTGCGTGAGCTGTCATTTAAACGAAGAAAAATGCACTTTAATTGCTTATCTCTAAGGAGTCATAATGACAAATTTGCAATATGAGGACTCCTATTATTGATTGCCAAATATTAACTCCCAACAAATCTAATAACACAAAAATCATTAAATAATTTGTTGAATGGAGGCACATTTATCTATCTGGTTTATTGTCGCAACCGGTTGGCTGAAAATAAATGTAGCCCAATTACCTTGGAAGTGGACTGCCAGGTTAAGAAATGGGTCAACTGAAAACATCGCCATTCCATTGTGCCATTAGCATTGTTAGCTGATAGCAGCATAAATAAGCGGACACCTTGCTGGTTGGCTCAGGAACCACGAGGCGAGGGGTTGGGGTGGCAAACAGTGGAAAGTGAAGTCAAGTTAAGCAGTTAGTCAAAGACCTGAAGTCCTGTATGGTTGATTTTTCTTTTCTTCTGCGTGTGGTAGCGCCAGGTCATTTTCAAGTTAGCGGTATCATTTCCAATGATCTTCCTCTCACAATGTGCTGGAAGTATTCCATGCTTAAGCCTGAATAAATGGAATACCTTCAATCATGTATTTTATTTTTTTCAATTCATTTACAATGCCATACATTCAGTCAGGAAATGTAAAAAAAAAAAAAAAAAAATCCAGTCAGTAGTTAACTGGCAACAGCTTGAAATACAGCAGCATCTGGTGCCAGACATCTCCGTGTCTGCTGACGCTGCCGCAATTTGAGCTGCAATCTCCCAAAATGGAACTTGATTATTTAAAATTCCTCCCTATTCCAGATGCTGATCAGGTGGCGCCTGAGTCTGCGAGAAGAGAGGCTTCCTCTTTAAATTGACCTTGGATCTTGTTTTTTTACAAGGTACATTTAGGTGCACTTTTAATAATTTAGCTGGTTGATAACTCTGACTTTTGAATTACAATTGATGCAAAGTAAGAAACCTCTCTGCCAGTGTCCATTTTCAAATGGGACACACACACACACACACACACACACACACACACACACACACACAGGCGGACACACTTTGGGTTATTCGGGGTAAGTAAATTTGGTCGATGGTATTGACTATTAACTGGGAGAGTGCAGAGGACCTCGCGGGCCACTTCTAATCCACGCTGACCCGCTGTTATCACACACAGACAAGGTCAAGAGTCTAATGAGGATGCAACGCCATCACAGCAATTAGATGGAACTACCTTGTTTCTGGGCCACGCGGAGGGAGGGGAGATAAAGAGAGGGAAGGAAGGGAAGGAGGAGGAGGAGAAAAAGGAGGACTTCTACTGTAGGAGACGGAGTGATAATCTGCCCAGCAGCTGCCTCTCCCCACTCGGCTGTCAGTCGGCTGCTGCTGCGGTGGCGGCAGCACAATGTTGCAACAGTGACACTTGGTGGCAAAGACGCTCCCTGTTAGAAACACCACCAAAGGCGTTTTTTCACACGGATGCGGCGGCAGCGGCTCACTTGGGACATGTTCCGGTGTCGTTCATATGCCGACAATCTTTGTGTCAACGTGTTGATACAAATGAAATGCATTCTGTTTACATTAAGAATGATTTTTCTTTTTTTACATGGGAATTTTTCTATAAAAAATTTGATCTAATGTTTTAATTTTTTTTTAGGTAATTGTGGATCTTTGTTTGAATGATTGTGCACAAAATCAGTGTCCACAATCAGTTTAATTTCTGGAAAATGACATTGCATTTGTTAAAACAATCTATTCGCATTCTCTCCCACCAATATTTTGTGTGTCCTATTAAAAATATTTTTATCTGCAATATTCTCTAATCCAAACAGGCTAAGCAGACTGTGTGCACTATCTTTGCACAGACAGACTCGACCCCCCCTTACCTGATCAGCTTTGTCATTAGTTTGTGTGCGCGATGATGTTTGCGTACAGCTTTATTTCTTTCTTTTTGCGCAGCATAGGCACTGCAAAAAGAACACGTGCCCAATGATAAATGAGACCAAATCTTTATCTGGACTTGTGCCTCGTAATAAACGACTGCATTCTCAGACTTAATGTAAAATTTAATGGCTTATTTTATTGCGAGGGACCGTTATTGGCTTCACTGTCTATGGCCTCAAATTATTCCATGAAAAACAGTCGCCTCAAAGCTGTTTACCGGTGTGACAGCACTGCTGATGAAGCGGAACTTTCGTTTCGGCCCCTTGAAGACAGAAGCTGCTTACCAGTGCAGCCCAAGATATCCTGGGGGCATCAGAATACATTTGCAATCTCAAATCGGCTGGAACAAAGTCATTGTCACCCTTGGTGGTAGATTTCAGATGGGCCAAGGAGCCCCAAATTTGAGGCCCCACACGGAGGGAGTTCAGCCCTCCGAGCGCTTTTGCAAGCACCTGGATCCTTGATAAAAAATTTATGATGCCGTCGAGCAGAGTGTCGTGCGTGTGGCGACCCCGGCGGGGACGGAGGCAGAACACTTGAAGAGAAGAGAACACTTGGGAATCAGTAAATCCTGAGCGGCCAGATTTACATTTTTGCATCGTTTGTTTCACTGCACTGATGGTGCGCTGTAAAGATGATTTGTGGTGAGGTATAAAACAATACTTGGACGCTGTAAATTGTTCATTTTATGGTGTTACATACAGACGAGCAGTTGACAACTTAATGAGACCATGATGTCTTAGTAAGTGTCTGGCAGTCAGGGTTGTCCAAAAAGTATTGTTTTGTTTTGTTTTTTCGTGTTTCCTTTAAGTAAAGATTTACTTGTGATCGTAAAAATTTCTTTGAACCAATAATATTAAGATTTTTATTATACCTTTTAAAACAGATTATCACTACTGGCCAGATCCCAAAACCTCAGTGAGTGTTTTCAAACTTCCAGTGACGACGATAAAATTTGAATTTTATGTTAAGGACGGTGTGTTTAATGGGCCGTTCATTTCCTTTTTAAAACGTATCTCTAAAATACGGCAAGGTGATAAGATGATACATGAATTAACTCACGACACGACATGGCATTAGATAAGGAGGCGGCGGCGACCGAGTGCATATTTAAGTTTGTGCCGTGGCAATCGGCCAGAATGGGGTCTGGTGAGGGGGAGGGGGGGAGTGGACTAATAAAGTAAATCCTAAAATATTGATCATAGAAGGGTGCTGAGACTAGCATTTAGCTCCCAGCACTGCTTTTAATAAAAGTTGCTGATGTGTAAGAGGTTTTGGGACTTTGTTGCTTAGCAAACCATGTCCCTTTGATATTTGTTTTACTAGGACATTTCAATGTGAGTGTGTTGTAAGTTGTTGTATGTTTGTGTGACACTATGCGAAGCTATGGCAAACTAGGCAGCACTTCCCGGTGACACCCAGTGCTTTGACCGGCGGCGGCCAGGCCCGATTTCATGCACAAACACGAGTCTTTAAAGGCGGATCAAGTTGTCGAAGATGGAGAGAAGCCGGTGGTCGTGGAGGGTGACGGACAGACTCCTGCAGGGCTGCGGCGGCGCAATGTGTCTGCAATCTGCCACCGCGGACAATGTGTTCCACGCTCTCGATGACAAAATGTCAATGTAAAAAGCCGCCAGCCCAAAGTGCTCCATTGTGCCGAGGCGTGCCAAGAAGCACTTTAGCAGTCCGCCTCGCTGCCCTCCACCGCAACAATACCCTCCCCATTCCCGAGCTAAAATCCGCAAGCTCCTCTTTTCCCTTTAACTACTTTTCTGGCAGTATGTTATTTACTTCTGTTCCCCCCCCCCGCTCCCCCCGGTGGACTTCTGTGTGATGTCTTCACTTCGCACACAAGCCAACGTGAACACATGCAAGCTGTTGCGTAACGCTCCTCCGACCCAAAGCGGGGGATGGATCGTCGCCCCAACCTGCAAACTCAGCCAGCGCGCTTGTCTCTCTTTATTTGTTCTTGCCTTGTTTTTCGATGCAGAGCAATGCTGTTCAGTTATTACATCACTCACAGGCATCAGTCAGTTTGCCCATCAATCCTACCAGCCTATACCTTGGTGCCCGGGAGGATTTACTGCTGAGCCTTGTGTGTTTCCCTCTCTTCGACACGGTCGTTCGTGTGCTTATGTTTCCAGTGGAGATTTATTGTTATGTATTGAGAAATAAAATGCGCTTGTTGTCTGGCGCACCTCCTGCGCCAAGCCTGCCACCCGGTGATCCATGACTTCGAATGTAATCGGGAATTTGCAGAAATCGTCATTCTACTGACGATGATTGTCTGTTTACTTTATCCAAACTAGATTTATATCATCAGGTTCACGAGCTGCTGTGTCAACTTCTACATAAAAGATTTTTTTAAGAATGACCAAAGCACAACTAGCTGCGTTTCCATTACCCCTAGAATTGCGCAAAACCTAAATATCGCAATAAAAAAAAGTGGTCACGGCTAAATTTCGGAAAACCTGTCAAATATCTCTAAAATGTTTTGACGCTCTCAGGAGGTGGTTTGTCAGACGTATCGATACTGAAGTATGTCGCAATTTACTCGTCACCAAATGTGACGTACGCGGGTCACATGACCAGTTCATGTGACATGAAATTTTAGATATATCGCTTTTTGTTTTTGCGAAAAACTGTAATGGAGACGCAGCTACTGTTTCTTTTAACATTTTGCATGTCATAAAATTCATCTCATCTGCGCCCCCAGTTGCATCGTAACACCAGTGCATTACTACGTTCTTGCGAATGACTTCAAATGAGTTCCAAGTTCACAATTAGCCAACTGAGAAAAAAATAAAATAAATAAACAAAAACTGTGTCCTCCAGGGACTTGTAATCAGCACTTTTCCACCATGTAGCTGTAAAATTAATTTCCTCAAACACTTTTTTTCACGCAGGAGGGAAGAAAAAAAACTAAAACGTGGGAGGCGCCAGATGTTCCCCTGGGCGCTGAAGCTACAAAGTCTTCCAACATCTGCGGAGGTGTGCCGACCAGAATGGGGAGATGTTTCACAAATAGCTTTTACGTTACACGTCACAACGTTCGCACCTTATGTTGCGGCTTACAGTGAAATGAAAGGAGCCAGTGTGAAGTCATGCAGGCTGAGCTCAGAGGCGCCAGCTTGCACTCTATATTTGTTGCTGGGGGGTTTGCTGTGAAACTCTAATGCAGGCTGAAGAGAAATACTTAGCATTAATAGTCTTTATTATTTGTGCTCCGAAAATACACCAGCCACGTGTACGGGCATCACCTTTTTTATTCTATAGTGCAATGTTCTGATGGAACATTCATATGCAAAGTGGTTGCTACTCTGCATATGAATGAGGGGCCAAACTGCACACAAATTGTGCGTTTTTAAAGGATTTAATGGGCCAATGAACAACGAGATGTACCAGGTCCAATCTGAAGCGGCACTAGAACACGGCACCGCTCAAATGATCTGCAAAAAAAAAGAATACATTTGCTAATCGCTGCTGTCACAGAAAAAAAAAAAAGTCAAATCACTGACCATTGCGTTTCTGGCGAGGCCAATTGGCCAGGAAGTGTGTGTCCAATGGCAGATGTCCCTCCAGCATTAGCCCCGCCTCCCTCGGTCCTGCTTTTCCATGTTCTGGCAGCAATTCAGTCACCATCCCACGGTGCTACACTTCCTCAAATTAACATTTTATACGATAGCAACATCGTGTGGGCGTGTGATAAAGCCTGCCAGCGCGGAAATGAGGCGCTCAGCTGTATCTCCATCCCTCCTCTCTCTCTCTCTCTCTCTCTCGCTGTCGCTCTGTCCCAGTGCAGCAACCTTGAACCAGTTTGTTAGCATCCCAAATAACCAGCGAGGGTGTTGAGATTTGAATTGCATAAATAAATGAATGAGTAAACAAACTAGCGCAAGGCCGCCGCCGCTCTAGTGGCAATCTAGGCCTTGCACTCCCGGTGTAATGATGTGCAAATAGCTGGCTGGCGAGATAAAAATTTTGACTCAAACAGCAACAGTTGGCCGCACGGCGAATGGCTGCTGTAATTTTAACCTGGGAGGATTGCCACACACCTGTAAAAACACAAACACTTTGCGGTCAAGGACTGTTGGGTGACTTTGTGGCAGACGTCCACATGTTGCTTGCATAAGGCAGCCTCCTGTCTGCCCGCACACCAGGGAAACAAGCGTCAATGCTGATGACATGAAATGAAGCGGAACAAACCTTTATGGATGACCCGGATGATGGTTCATCAAGGGTAACCATGATTTGATTACCAGAAAGCAGGACACTCGGTCCAACAAAGCGATGCTCAAATGACACACAGAGTTGATTCAAAGATGCCTTGGAATTTCAATATATTTAAAGTATGCCTCCTCCTGTATGGACAGAAAATTGTTGTATAGTATCTATATCTATACTGTTGTATGTATCTATAAACCAGGACATTTTCATCACAAAAAAATAAAAAAAATAAAACAGCATGGCAAGGAAGGGACGTGGAAACAGAACATGACGTCTGGTCAGAGAATTTCAATCTTCGACGGCGACACTTTGCCACCAACGCCTCCATTAAATATCAGCGGAGCGACAGATTGAAGTGTGTCGTTGGAGGCTGTGGTGGCATTTCTGCAGTTTCTTTGAGAAAAATGATTCATACCAAACGGACGCCCGAGGTGCCATGCTGCTCGCACCGTCCACCTGACAAAGACGTCCCAATTTGGCTGCAAAAGGCGACATTAACAACATGCCATTAGCCAAAGTATTCACCGCGGCCCCCTTCTAATTCCAGATATTATTCAACACTTTTCATTATAAAAGTCACCCTTGCAGCGCAGGCCCGCTGGAACAGCCATTATTTTTCTCTGCATGCCTCTTTAAAGAGGGCCGGTTTGTCTCACCTGGTCATTAATTTATAGGCCCAAAAGAAAAAAAAGAAAGAAAAGTCCTGAGAGCAAGTTTCTAAATGAATCAATTTTACAAGGTCAATGAAGCAGAAGGGGCTGCCTGGAATATCCATTTTGGCCGCTTGTCCTGCGCTCAAGGTTGCAGGGGGCGCTTGAGGCAGTTCGGGCTGCGTCGGGACAAAGGTGTGAGGCGTGTGTCACAGTTTTCAGTTTTCGGTTTGCCCATCGTGCACACCTTTGCACGGTGTGAGGTAGCTGGAGCACCCTGAGAGGAGCCGCGGGGGGAACATGCAGACTCCAGGCAGCAGTGGTGCGACAGTGTGAACCACCGCACCGCGACGTCACCTCGATAGGGAATAGTTTATAAGAAAAGCTGGTGGTAGAGACGCCGCTATACTTCGCTGCACCGCATCATGATTGCATCATTGCAATAAAACACAGATTCTTTGCTGAGTCCTCCAAACTGCCTCTCTGCCCCCTGTTGCCTTTCAGTCGATTTCCCATTTGCATGATGTCTTTTGTTATGCCGGGGTTTTTTGCTTACAAAGAGGCGGCGGAGAAATTAAATTATGATTTGTTTTCTTTCAAGGGGGAAACTAAAGGACAGACGGTGGGAAATGTTAATGAGGATTTGCTATCAGAAAAGTCACTAAATATATAAATGTCAGTGAATTCAAGCCAGGGTGTCAGTTTGAAGACAGATTTGGAAATTACGCTCCCAAATGGGCTCCGTCATTATCTGCTGCAGTGACTCATCACTTTTCCAGTGACAGGGCGCCCTGGAAGGATTCCCTCCCCTCCACGGCTGGCGACTGGAAGAGGAAGAGAGAGCGGCTGCTGTTTCAGATTGATTCCCCTGCATTCTTCAGAACACACGATTGGCTCCGTGTGGGAGGCTTTTCAAAGCCGCATTATTTATTCTCTGTAATGTACAATACGCACGGCCGGCTCCGTAATGCAGCTCGTGATGCAAGGGCAACTACTTTTTTTTCTCTTTTTTCCCCCTCCAGAAGATAACCGGCTGCTTTTGCGTGTGCGTAAGCAGATGCAGGACAGCTGGTGATTTGTTTATTTAACCTCTGTGTGAAGTCCTGACCTGACAGATACTTCAAGTTGACACCGTTGACCCCAGCGAGCATTAAGCTGGAATGCTCTCAGTCCTTTTTTTTTTTTGTTGTTGTAGTTGTTGGTATTCCACCTCCACCCTACATTTTAGCTTACTGCATCAGAAAAGATGGATGGAAATGCCATTTTCTTTAGTCATCTAATTCATAAAGAAGTAAGGTTTTTCAACTCACTTGAGGAAGATAATAAATTTACAAATTGGCAAGCTACATTTGAAGATGGTCCATTTCCATTTTCCTGGCAACATGGCTGATTGCAACACGAAGAAATACATCACTTCAGTGCTTATACAGGCAACGCTATTTTCTCCAACCACTTTGCAGAAACGACTTAATGACTCAATGTGCACTTTTCCCGCCGAAACAATAATTATTCTCCCCACTTCACATATAGATGAAAAGTAGGCTACTGTAAGTCAAAGTCCTGCACCAAGTAAACAGAACCCCCCCTTTTTTTTTTTTTTACGTGTAATTAGTTGTGTATCTAAGCCAGGTGTACTTTTCTAAATTACCTCTGTGTGCACTAAAGGGACCTTGATTGGAATGAGATTAAATTGTATTGATCTGGCTGCAGCAGAGGGGGGGAAAAAAGGGATTCGGTTGAAACAGAGAAATCTTTGTGATCTCATGATGGAAGACATAAACAGCAAAGCTTTCAATCCTTTCAGCCTCTTTCTTATTTTCGAGAAATGTTTTTGTGCTTTTCGGAGCCTCATGTTTAAACATCGGGGGGACCTGCCATGTTTGTGTATTACTGTGTGTGAATGACGAATGAATACACAGCGGAGTGCAGTCCTGCGAGTGACTTTCCCAAACAGTGCAAGTCATTGTTTTCTTGTTTGGCTCTTTCCAGTTGTCTCGTAAAAATAGGATGGAGACAAAAGGAGATTCCCTGAGCCACAAGGCCGGCTATGATATTCCATAAATATTGAAAAACTTTCCAAAGTCAAAAAAACAACACAGCCATCCCATGGAAGATAAATAAAATCAAAACCGCTCTGACTCTTCTTTCCACTGTCTAAACACTGGTTGGAAACATGGTCCAAAAAATCCCCAAGTGGAAACTCAGGTTGGTGTGAACATCAGTGGAGAACAAATCGGCGATGAAAAATGGTGGAGTCGGAATATTTGAGGTTTCATTTTGGCAACGAGAAGACAAAAAGAGGAGAGTTTTCCACAGGGTGTTGTTGTTGTTTGACTGTTTGCGTCTCAACTGTCGGGTCATTTTTTTTTTCTCGATTGTTTGTTTGTTTTACTTCTGCAATTGGAATCCGTAAATTTAAGCTCCATTGAAATCTGCATTAACAAGTGAACAAATATTTAGAAGCTCGTTTCTCCATTCCAGCATTGGTCACTTTGCATCACATGGTATTTCAGCCTGCTCTGGTGTTGCACAGTACGATTATTCATCCCAACACAAACCTCCACAACCATCCAATCTGACAGTGGGAGAACTCTGGACGTTGGACCCTCCTGTGTCTATTGACAGAACTATTCAAAATATCCATGCACATATGTGACCACAGCTTTAAAACATAACAGAGCTGAAGGGCCAAAGATAAGATCGGGTCGGTGTTTAATAGGGACCTTGTTCGGTGTCAAACTCATTTGCAGTCTTTAAAGTGAAAGGCTTCATCATCCCTCTCTGACGTGTCGGGCTTTCACATGGCATGTTTTTTTTCCCCCCCGTCCTGTCCCACTTAATCTTAATCAACATAAAGCTGCCTGTCATTAATCCCCCTTTTCTTCACTCACTCAGATCAATGTTTCCTTTTCCTGAGCAAAGATAGTAATTAATCCCCGGTCCAGTGGAGCCTTCAGGCGTGACTATTCGTCAAAGGCTCTAATCAATGTCTCCAACCTATTCTTCTCCTTCCAGAAAATGAGGGCCCCCTTTTTTCTTCCCTTCTATTTTTTGGATCACGGTTTTACATTCCATCTTAAGGAATCAATGAATCAAGTGGCCCCAGGCCACGATCAGGCATAAGAAGGGGAAAAATTGGAATTTCTGCTTAGGAGCTTTCAGTTTCAGTTGGATCCCAGAATAAACGCGTCTGAACTGGGTTTGAGTTCATTACCATTAAATATTATTGCAGCTTTTAAAGGACGACTCATAATGTTCTGCTTCATTTCTCCTGCGCTGACTTGTCATTAATGACGTCCGTATAATAGATGACAAAAATAAATGTCATTACCAAATAAACTTTTTTCCTTTTTTTTTCCTACTTGGAAAGGGGAAACTGGAACGGAGTGGAGGAGATTACACACTGTTACGGCCGGTGTCACCTGGGCATCACAGATAGGGACACAAGTGAAGGGTCCAGTGCCTATTTATCAAGGGTAAAGTGCATGAAATTGGCTCTTAACCTCCCAGTTAGAGGGTTTAATTAGAAATCATGCTTGTGCCGCACCAAGGGGGAGGTTTTCGGCGGCGGGGGGCGGTGGGGCAAGTTGTCCAAACAGGATGATAAATGACTAGTGGGACAGGAAGGCTTTAAAGCGACGGGGAAGGAAACAGGGCCGTTGAAAGTGAAACGCAGGTGACAGCTACGGCTGTGGCAGGAGGTGAGGCGCCGGGGTCGGAACAAGGAGGAGATTGCAGCCCGAGTGCGAAACCGCACTTCAAGAGCTGTGAGGGCTGTTATCGAGCAGGATGTGAGGGCAGCGCGGGAGACAGGGGCCGGGATTAGCAGAGGGAGCGCTCTGATAGCGCGACAGCCTCGCACCTAAATATGCCAGGCGGTACGCGTGTCTTTGCACATCCTGCAGGGCTCCCTGCTGGAGGGCTGAGCCCGTTACACCCATCACCTCACATGGATGGAATTTAAAGTATCTTTAAAATAGCCCCTCTTTTCACGAAATGAAAACCCGGAAAGACCTCGGAATATTTTTTTTTTTTTCTTCAAGAGTGAGGCCAAGTGGGACGGAGAATATCAAGTCATGAAATGTTTAATTCCATAAAAGTGTGAAGGTCGGCTATTTGCAAGTATCAAAGTTTTTGCTGTTGCTTGAGTTTAATGTCCTTCATTGCAGCAACTGTGACTTATTTATTTATTTCTTTAAACTGACATATTACAGAGTTGAGAGCTATTTTGAGAGTCCTCTTCAGAAGGTGGATCACTAATGGATCCATCTCGTCCTCACGATCAGCCTTAAGATAGGCAGCGTTTTCAGTCCATCCTATAATGTCTAGAGATTACAAACTATGGGCAGCTCGCTGCTTCTGCCGAGAACTCAAGATATTTTCACAGTGCATGTGTTGCTGATTATTAAGAGGAATGTGGCTGGTGTATGATCCTACCTTTATTCAGCACATTAATAATTGATGGAGCAACCTCATATATCCATTGTAAGGAAAGGAAAGGAAAGGAAAAGAAAGGATTTAAAAAAAAAAGCCAAAATGTCATTGGCTAATGTGTCTGGAGGACTGATTTGTCTCGTTATAAGCCCCGACCACCCCACAACTGTTGGAACTGTATGGAAGGTGGCATTAAATCTAGACATCGACAGGTTCACTTGCGAGTGCACATCGTCTGTCCTTTATTTCAGTGTCTGGCATTCTTGGCCAGACTAAGCTCATATTTCAGACTACCCGTTCAGAGGAATGTCTTTCAAAGTTGCAGTTGAAATAGGTCGACACCTTCGCCAGCGCGGTGGCGTTTCCTGTGGAGAGCGAGAAAAGAAGAACTGCATTGCTGAAACCACCAGCCTGTCGGGAGGGGAAAAGCGACTCCTTTTAATTCTTGCTCAGGGCTTCAAATCCTGCTAATAGAGCGGGCTCATGTCAGTGAGATCTATTGAGAGCGCGGCTGAGGGAATAACAGGTTTGATGGCAATAATGGCTTAAAATGTGAAGCAATTTTAGAAGTGGATTTTTGCCGTTCGACACTTTCATTCAAGTGCATGTTGTGAGAGACTTTTCTTGCGTGGCTCAGAGGCTCTCTGGCACTCCACCGGAGATGACTGTGATCTCTGACACGGCGTGTGTCACATAAAAAGGTCAGCGGCTGCACAAAAGGCCAGGCGGGTGGCAACAATTTCAAAAAATAGAGCCGGAATGTGAGTGACTTTGGAGAAAAACACGCGATGTGTTTCAATTTCAAATTGGTTCTGCACTCATCAGCTAAAGGTAAAGAGTTGTGAAATGCACTTTGGACGCAGTTCTTTCCATCTTTTTCAGCAAACTTTTTGAAAATATTCGCATTCCACCGAGCTTGAAACTGGACTACTGGCGCATCTTTTACCCTGCCACCAAAACCACCTCCAGCATGGCAGTCAACACACTCCCTCAGATCCCCTAAACAAACAAAAGAGGAAAGGAAAGGATTTCTTTTTTGTCAGTCACATTTTCGGTCTTTTCCAAATAGCTGTGGTCTTCTCGCTTGGTCAAACTTAATTGGAAGATAGAAATGGGAGGAGGAGGTGGTGGTGGTTGGTGGTGGTGGTGGGGGGCTGACTGGGGGCTCCACTCTTGGATCCAGCTCCCGGTCTGAGCCTGTCAGTGATCTAAACAGCGTGAGCACGAACGCTGCAGGTTCTGGCCTCGCAGGAAAGCTGATTAAAGCGTTTATTCCCCTGGATCAATGAAAAAAAAAAAAAAAAAAAAAAAAAAGCACAGCATCTGTCCAGAAATCTGAACTTTCCATTAACGTTATCCACAGTTGATCGGACAGGACCGCCGCTGTCCGTCGTCCTCCGCGACACACGACTTCACCGTCGCCGTCTTTATCTTAGAAAAGAGGAGGCGAACATGGCAAGCAAGATAATCTGTGCAGCTCATGTTGGGCGAAGCCTTCCAGGAGGCGGCGGCAGAAGCGGCGGCGGTGGGGGGAAACCGGTGATTTGGGTATAAATATCTGCCTCCCTCAACCTCGACGCTTTCTAATTATATTAGGATTAATTGGCTGGAGTCTGAGGGACCACAGCCACGGGTGCTGGTGCTTTTAATGCGGGGCACACCTTGCTTGGACGGGGGCCTTCAAAAAAAAAGTCAGTTAATTAGCAGTGCGGTGAAGGCTGGTAGAAAAAAAAAAAGGAAACAGTTCCAGCAGAGTGGGCGGCAGCGGCGGCGCGAGCTGTGCTAGCGGCGCTAGTGGCTAGTTCGGCCTCGACTGGACCTCCAGCGTCGCCTCGGCCCGCCGTCCAACAGAGGCACCACGCTGATCCCGCCTGCCAGAACGGCGGGAACTTTATCAAACAAGATTTTTTTTTCCAAACTCGCACCTGTCCAGTGGGTTTAGCTCGCTTTAGCCTTGTTTCTCTTTATGTCCGCCATAAATAGAAACGAGGAGGTTTTTAATGAGACCTGCGCGCTCGTTTCACGCCAGATATATATGTCCTTTTCGCCCTCCAACCTTTCAGCACAACTTCCTGTTCACCCCCCCACTCGCCCCCCCACACCACCACCTGCCTGCCAACCGAGGGCGAAGACGCTCTGAACCATCAATCAGCCGTTAGCCACCGCGGGCTGGGACAGCGTCACGCTGGGCTCAGTGTGTCGCCGGATAGAACGGCCGTGCCCTCGGGTTACCCTCACACTTCCAATCTGACACCCATGATATTTACTCGCCGCGCAGAAAATTGAAAAAAAAAAAAATACACAAGAGTTTAAAGTGAGCGGAGTCAAACTTTGGACTTTCAGCGATCAGTGTGTTTTCTATCCGTTGTCCCCCCCCCCTACTTGTTTCTGTCAATGAGTAATCACTGTCCTTTACAGCCGCCACTTTTCGGAGGCAGTCGACGAGAAAATGTTGTTTTCATGCTTTCTGGAGATCAGTCATCTGTTAAGCAGGGAACCGAGAACGATAATGTACTTTTTCGAAAAACAAAAGGGAAGTTTGAGCAAAATTGGATTTTGGTGCCGTTTGTCCCAATGATGGGCAGCCAGCGACGCGTGGAGTCAACAAAGCCCGGAAAAACACACACGGACGTTTGCTCAAACTAGTTAAAGTCTGGAGCGAAAAAAAAAAAGTGAGGAAAAGTCTGTGAGTTAAGTTATGTGAAGGATCAGCTGATCTATCGCACCCACACGGCCGGCACCCTCAGGGTTATTCCGAGCCAGAATAAGGGTTGAAAAAAAAATAAGCGAATAAAAAATACAAGCATGAGTACAAACGCTTTACATATTTATTACTGTCAGTTTTGCCTCAAGTGATCGCAGCCATCAAAATGTATTTCTTTCATTTGAAATGCCCACAAACTGAATCTTAGCCAAGTTTTCAAAAGCTTTTTTTTTGTTGTTGTTGCTGTTTTTCAAGTCAACTTTTCACCTCTGCTTGACCTTCATTTGTTTTCCTTGGACAAGAGCTTATATTCCTTCCAACATCCAAAAATTGGATTTTTGGGAATACAAGATGCACTTTGTGTTTATTGAGCTTCATGCGATATTTCGATTCAACACATACACACACACACACACACACACATATACATATATATATATATATATATACATATATATATATATATATATATATACATATACATATACATATATATATATATATATATACATATATATATATATATATATATACATATATATACATATATATATATATATATATATATATATATATATATATATGACATCTTCATGGATTTAATTGCTGTGATTTTTTGTTTTTTAACATTTTTTTTTTAATGTTGTCACTCGATGAGGTTTTTCTATTTTTTAGATATGTTATTGCTGTGGGGGCCATATAAATAAAACTGTACACAATGAGTTGTGAGATGTGACTGGGAGTCCTGAAGCGAAAACATTTTGCTCTCCCTGCCTCTGCTGTCACTCTGTCGGAGACGTTCAGACGGGAGTTCGCTGGGAGAACAGAGAAAACACGTGTCTGAAGGCAGCTCCGTGGCTTTGTTGTGACAGGTTCCACCTCGGCGCCGTGTTTGTCGGAGGTGCACCTCCAAAAAGGATTGATTAGGCGCCGACTTTTCCGGGGTGAACCAACCGCAGGTAATCAGCCCCCCGCTTATTTCCGCACAGCAGGTGGTCAGCTGATTGCTCCTCTTGATTCACGGCTATTTTGTAATCTGGAGATTTTCTGGCGCTGCTATTTGCGGGCCTCCTCCAGCGCACATTAGCGATGCCAGGAGGAGCCGTCTGCGGCTGCGGATACACCAGCGAAGGGACTCGGGATCACCTGTCCATCTGTGTGTCCTGGACTGCCTTTGTCCTTCGCACTTCTCCTCTGTTCTAATCGCTGCCTGGCAAAACAAAGCCTGTTGCTCTCATTAGCTCGTGGGGTTCGCAGCTGGAATCCATGATGAAAAAAAAAGTCTGAATGTGTTGTCAATCAATAACCAGTCCATTGTACTATTTACATCACTACTTGAGGTTTACTAGCTGACAATATCAATGGGTTAACAAATTTGGCCTAATATGGGAAATATACTGAATATGGATACTAAAGACAGAGGCAAGAACATTATCTTGGTTCAAAAAGTGAAAAAGTGTGATATGAAGTATCTGAAAAAAAAAAACAGTAGCAAAATGTTTTTAGTTGATACTTCATAACCAAATAGTTTAATTTAATTAGTGTCTAAAGACCAGGAAGATGCTGCTGTGCTGTTTCTGCTGCCCTTAAAAAAAGAAACCCCAGGCTTTCACTGCAACGGCAGCGCAACCATTCTGACGCAACAACCTGATTTTGACATTCCAACACATATTTTGACATTTACTGGACAGTCTGCGTGTTTGATTTCCTGTTTGGAGCAGTCTGCTCGATATACCGGTCCTCGGTTAATGTAGACTGAGCCCAGAAAATATAACGGCGTGTCTCTGAGGCGCGTGTTCAGAGACGCTTCCGTTCCGCCGCCGTTTCCACACCGTTCCGCATGCAGTGGAATCTGACAGATTGACTCGAATGGATTCTTTTTGCTCCGGAGGGCGTTCAGTCGCCATTCTGCTGCCATTCAGTGGAATTCAGGGGTGACCTTGCGAGGCAAGTAGGGTACCTGAGATTTCAATTCCAGAATTTCACAATTCCGCCATGCCGAGATGCAGTTTTATCACAGCCAGATGGAAAAAAAAAAACCAACAAAAAAACAGAATAACAGCAGAGATTGCTTCCTTCTGGTTTTGTCCACAATGAAACACATTAGGACGTTGTGAGTGGCCCATTTATTGTCTTCGATTGCACCAATGGGAAGCATCGAACCGTTGATACCTGGTTCAACTGACGGTAGGAAAAAAAAAATATCTTCATGGCCTTGAACGTGAAATGATTGTGGAAAGATATTTGAAATAAATTGCTGAAGGAGTTTCATCTCAGTCCTTGTAAACAAGACAACAAAAGACACAAATACAGAAATATAGTGCAGTAGACACACACACACACACACACACACACTATACTTGGATTTTGCATTCACACACAGACATCTGCATTCACAGTGGCAGCCCCGGACACCTTGGGGGGTAAACATCACGACGCTCACATCCATTCTGCAGACATCACCTTGAAGGCACCCAAGCCAGAGTAAGATGTGACACCCTCACCAATAAAACAGTGGACGGGTGACTAACCAGAGGATGACACAAAAGCCCACTGTCCAGAATTCCCAAAGACGAACTACACCGTCGAGTCCATTATTTGTGATGATTTATGGTAAAACTGCCGTTTGCGGGAAAACGTAATGGTGTGTGCACGTCTGAAAAAGCTGCTCTGTCCGTGTTTTTGCAATAAAGCTCTTCCGCCGGTGGGCTCGCCTGCTTTTAAAAGCTAATTGGTGGGCGAATAAGCGATGTCTGGCGGACACGCATTCCCTAATACCTTCGTAAATCTAAAGCGTCGTCCGCACGGTCACACAGCACTTTATTTTTCTCACGTTGGGCAAAACATGCTTTTACTTCTGCTCGCCCCGCTGGTTTTCGCCCTTCCGTCTTTTTCCAACGACGTTTTAATGTTTGCACGCGTGCTAGTGTGCGGCCATTAGGGCGCGGCGAGTCACGGTCGTCTCCCTCTCGACATTCCAATGACACTTTGCAGCGCAATGTCAACAGAGCAGTGGCCTCCATTTGTCAAACCTTTATTTCAGGCTAACATTTTTTTTTGTGTTTCCAAGCTTAAGGGAGCCCGAGTCTTGGCCCAAGAGGACCCAAGGCTCTTGGGTTCATCCATGTTTGAAACAGCTTTCAACGAAAAATGCAAAATAACCGGGACGTTTATTCCTGCTCTGCTGCCCATCTGCATGCTCGGTACATTCCAGAAGCCCATGCTGCCACCCAGGAGAGGCATGTGGAGCTGCTTCTGTTGGCCAAAGCCCAGACAGAATTCCATTTTGCCACTTGTGAACACGTTTTTTGTTTTTTGTTTTTTGTTTTTTTTGCAAATTGAAGCGCAAGTTTTTCACAATGAGCCAACAGACGGACGTCGAGGGAGCCGAAGCTTGATTACAACCTGAGGCAGCAGGTAACAGGCACCAGCGGAAGGCAAGAACAGTAACCCCCCATAAAGGGGGGTGGAGGGGTCGGACACAAGGGAATGAATTTCAGACATTGCTGGAGGAACTGCTGAAACGGGCGCCTGAAAACAAGCCGGCTGGCTGCAAATGAAGATCTAAACCCCCGGCACAGGCAGCAGATCCCTATTCCCACATTTTGATTCAGGCAGCCAGTCGTCGTTAAGCCAGCGTAGGATTCCCTCCTACTCCGCAACCACTTTGATCAAACAGACAAGGAATCAACCTGTGTTAGCGCCGCCTGGCCTCCGGTGAGGGGGGGGGAGGGGGGAAAAAAGCAGTGATTAAAACTTACTTGAACAACGGAGGGGATTCTCCACGTTGCTTCTCGCTCTTCTCTCTTCATCTCCTCCACCTCCCGCCTGGTTGTCAAGGCTTCGGGCTTGGAAGGGCCGAGCCGCCCTGTGATCTCGTGTTCATTATTCCCTTTGAAGAGGATGTATCGCACGTATAGACTGAGCTTTAACACATAAAGGGTCTGAGTCACTACAGCGGAGGGGCGGCGGCATTTAGCGCTATCTGCTCAGCGTCTGACTCACAAAGAGCATGGCGCAAATGAGAATATGACTTTGCACAATCACAGCATTACGCGCTGTGAATCCGACAAGTCTGGTTCACTGCTGTTTTAGCACTCAATTCAGAACTGTGGCTCTAAATTTGACACTTTGTCCGTTATCGTACATTAATGACATAACTTATGCAATATCCAAGGTCAAAAAAACAATAGTTATTTATTAGCAAAATCTTTCATATTCCACTTACAGAATATGAAAGTTCACTGCTACTGGCTGACTTCTGTAAGCAAAGTGCAACGTTGTGAGATTTCTGTGTACCTGAAGCTGCCATATCCAATTCAAATACCTTCATTAATCCATCTGGCAATGATTGGAGCAATTGTTGAAAAGCGGAGGTACGAAAAAAAAAAATCCTTGTGAAATTATTTGTTCAACAATTACATTTTCCAATTTGTTCTGAGTTTGTGTGTCTGAGAGCGAGTTTCCGCAGTGAATGGAATTAGAATATTGCGACAGACGATAAATATTAACCGTGTTGCCACTCAGTGTTGTAACCATGGTGACTTCCGCCTACTTTGACATTGCACGCTGCCTCTCTCCGTGCGGTGACACAAAAGGGTGCCGAGAATCACAGAGCCTCCGCAGACGTGTCAGCTCTCGGCGCCCCGAACGAGCAAAATTAGAAAGTGGAGATGTTTGTTCGTAGGATGCATACATACATATATTTATATTTACACTCCATTTGCATCATCTGCATTTTAAATCGGGTTGTGTATTTTTTAGGTCTTCTTGGATGGAGCTGTTGGTGGACCAGTGACAACACGTATCCCAGTTTCCAAACTTTAATATCTGTTTGAGTGTTTATTTACAAATCGTTTGTCGGTTTGCACCGAAATTCATTGTGAATCCCTTCAGACAACACAACGACCCAGACGACCCCACACACAACACACCACAACAACAGTTACGACCTGGTTTGCTGCGAAGGCAACCTTGTGCTTTGTGAGATCTCAAAAAAGCAACAAAATGATTCTACCAGCGTAATAAACTAATGAATAAAAGAATTTTTCCACCTGTTGCATTGAGAAGGATGGATTCAAAATCCCTATTAGAGGGCAGAAGTTGATATTTGCTATTCAAAACATGGGATGAGTCAGAGGATGTGCTGTTTGCCAGTCTGAGCAGGCTCTCGTCTCGGGCTCCTCAACGCTGTGTGCCACAGGTCGGCCTGTAATCTTTGCTGGAATTTGAATTTGACTGCGCAGTTCATTTTCAAGTTGCACAAATAAGCTGCTGGAGGGGAAAAGAGGGGGGAAGGATCTGTCCGTCGAAGAAAAGCTATCCTGCACCTACTTACAGATAAATCCAGCCTTAGAAGCATTTGCAAATCACTCTTGTGAACTTTCCCTGCAAAGCCAAAAATAATTTATCCTGTCTTATTAGCCTTGATGACAGGAGGATTCATTTCCTGTCATGTAGTTAATATTCCACATCGCACTTGTAGTTGCAGTTGTAGATTTTTGTATGATTGTATCATCATTTGGAGGCATTTTTGCTCTAAAAACTGCAAGACTGCAGTTAAACACGTCTTTGATGAGCCAAAGTTAGAATTTTTTTTTTTTTTTTTTTTTTTTTTTAACATGTTATTACCTCCCTTTCCATACTTTGCAGAATCTTCTCTAAGAAAACATCACAAAGATGAGCAAACCAGATAAAACATAATAAAACCGAAACCAGGATGCCCATTTCTTCCCATCAAATTAATCCAATTCTGTCTGAGAAGAATCTTTGCAGCAAGATTTGAAAGTGAAATGAGCCAAGTCTACTTGTACCCGAGTGTTGACTCAGAGCCTCTGTTTGGTCATTAAAAATGATTCTTGCGCCTTGTTTTGTCAGGCTCGCTGGTGTAGACGAGCTCTGTGGAGGAACCCCCTCCGGCCCGGCGGAAAATATGGGAGCTGTCAGCGGCGCTCCTCTCTCCCCCGATATTGTCCTCCGTCTCCCCTCCGGTCGTCGCCCCGCACCGCCCATCCCACTCCTGCACGTCACCTTTCCCAGAGACTAGATAATGCAGTGACAGTCTATTACCGCTTATCGCGCGCTATCATCTTTAATCGCTGATGTCACAGCCACATCAAAATATCTGCCGATAAAAACGCAGCCCTCCTCCCAAAGTAGTTTTGTCGAGAACGCAGTGCGGAAAAAAAGTCTCCGCCGTCCTTCAGCGGTTTCCTCAACTTTTTTCGTTATTAACATCCAGAAATCGTCTTGTACACCAAAAGGGCAGAGAGTGTAACACCAGTGACCTTTTTCCCGTCTTGGACACAGCGATGTGTACGTTGGCGGCAACATGAAGACACAGCGGATAGCAAAAGCGTCGACAGTAGCAAGGTGAAGTTCTGCTGGGATTTAACATTTGGTTCATATCTGGTTCTGTTTTTTAAGATAATAAACTCACCTGACAATCGCCGGGTTTTACACCTGTGTGGGGAAAATGAAGAGGCTCATTGTGAGATCATCACGCAAAAATTACATTGAACAGCAACAGCAATGCAAACATTACACCCTTTTCTCCAGGCTAACTCAAGGTGAAAGTGACTCTTCCCAGAGACTGTGTCGGCAGACACCCTGCATTCAACACGGTGGGTGCAAAAATACTGTATTTAAGCAACGTTATCAGCAAACCACCTTTTACATATAAAAGTAGTGTTTTAGTTTGGCTTCTTACAACCAGGTGCTTTGGAAGAAAGAGGGAACTGCAACGTGTTTCTCAATTACAGTGTGTGTCGTACCCTCGTACTGTGAAACTCGCCTGGAAATTTCACCCTTTGGATAAATAAACCTCCAAATGAAAACTTTTAGTTCCTTACTTGTCCATGCCGCCTTTCAGTCACAAAATTTGTAGTCAATTTTGGGGACAACTTACAGCAGTGTTTCTCAAAGTGGGGGGAACTAATGTTTTCACGTCTGAACTTTTTCCAAGGTGGAACAATTAACAAAAAGTGTTCATTAGGTTGTAGCTAAGAAAAACGCTGCTCAGGTACACAAGATGGACAAATATTTGACAGGGACGAAAAGAGTGATTTGCTCTAGTTGTTTATTTGTACAAAATAAATGATTTCATAAATGAAGAGAAAAGTGAATGAAAAATTTTCTTCCCCCAAGGAGGGGCGTGACAGAGAAAGTTTGAGAACCACTGCCCTAATGCCATGCAAGTTTATGGGGTCAAAAGTCAACTTTGTCCTCGAGACATGGGACCACTTGCAGGTTCATCGGGATCCCTCAAGACACAGCCACGTCAAATTTGGGGCTTCTAGCCCATGAGGAACCCCAAAACCCTAACCCTAATTCCAGCAGTAACCCTAACCCTAACCCTAATTCCAGCCTTATCGCTAACCCTAATGCCATGCAAGTCTATGGGGTCAAAAGTCAACTTTGTCCTAGAGATATGGGACCACTTGCAGGTTCATCGGGATCCCTCAAGACACAGCCACGTCAAATTTGGGGCTTCTAGCCCATGAGGAACCCCGAAACCCTAACCCTAATTCCAGCCTTATCGCTAACCCTAATGCCATGCAAGTCTATGGGGTCAAAAGTCAACTTTGTCCTAGAGACATGGGGCCACTTGCAGGTTCATCGGGATCCCTCAAGACACAGCCACGTCAAATTTGGGGCTTCTAGCCCATGAGGAACCTCGAAACCCTAACCCTAATTCCAGCAGTAACCCTAACCCTAATTCCAGCCTTATCGTTAACCCTAATGCCATGCAAGTCTATGGGGTCAAAAGTCAACTTTGGCCTAGAGACATGGGACCACTTGCAGGTTAATCAGGATCCCTCAAGACACAGCCACGTCAAATTTGGGGCTTCTAACCCATGAGGAACCCTGAAACCCTAATTCCAGCAGTAACCCTAACCCTAACCCTAATTCCAGCCTTATCGCTAACCCTAATGCCATGCAAGTCTATGGGGTCAAAATTCAACTTTGTCCTAGAGACATGGGACCACTTGCAGGTTCATCGGGATCCCTCAAGACACAGCCACGTCAAGTTTGGGGCTTCTAGGGGGGCATGAAAATTTTTCTTCCTCTAAGGTGGGGCATGACAGAGAAAGTTTGAGAACCACTGACTTAAAGGGAAGCTACACAAAAGGCAATAAAGTGAAATTCCCAATGCTAGTGTGTTATCTCCATAAGAAAAACATCATGTAGATATCCATGCGTTTGTATGTGTGTCTGTGCTTCGATTAAATATTAAAACTCTCAGTTAGTGATATTGAAAAAAGCGCCTGCTTTTGCTGAACACAACTCTAATTCTGTCAACAGTAATGGTTAAATAAATGATTAAAATCACAATATCACCGTTATTTATTGATTTATTTATTATTTTAAGCGGTTTGCACACAAAAGTATTTGTCTCATTTGTTCACTACGACGCCATCTTTGATACTTGTCATTCAATTTCTTGGCTGTCGTTTTGACGACAATTAAAAATGCTTGGAAAATGCTGCCTCAATTTTTTTTTTTTTTTTAGTTGGATCGTCCGTCTGTGATTTTTCGACTGCGAGGCTCAGAGCGCCAAACTCTCCATTTTGCCAACATCTTCGTCTCCCGCTGGGGTTCAGCCGACGCAGTTTAAAGATTGTGCACGTTATTGACAGAGGTCATGAGCAGCTTTGAGCGTCACCAATCGCTCACGCTCGTCGAAAGTCCCATCGTGAACATCTGTGCGGCGTCGTTGACAAACACGGGCTCGATCACAGAGCCTCCGCCGCCGCCGCCGCCGCTGCCAGCGCACCTACAGAAATGTCAACACTCTTGAGGATGATTAAGCCCAGAGTGTGTCGCTCATTGTGTGTGCATGAGAGGGCTCATCTCACGCCGAGTGCAGACAGTCGCTCAGCGTGCGAGCCGTCTGCTAATGCCACTGTCCTGCTGCTCGTCAATACGCATTTCAAAAGCACAAACTGCAGTCGATGCCACGCAGCACAAGCAGGCACATGTGGCAGCCAACACGCAGAATACAAGCAGAGTCGCAGGTCATCTGTCACAGTCCGCTCCCCGACGGTGCTCCTATTATGGCTATTTCCAGATTATCACAAATTGAAGTCTTCTACAGTAAACAAGCTTTGTTTGGTCAAAAAAAAAAAAAAACTCTGAAGAGTCTGAACCATTAAGGTCCGACAATAAAACTCCCCCTTCCCCCTCCCCCTCCAATACCTGTTCCATTCATGGCCCCGCCTTGGAACAGCCCACTTCCTGATTAGCCAACCACTCACCACTAGTGCTAGCTAGCAGGGAAGATGACTACTATCTCTCATGCAGTGAGAGGCATTACTATGGCGAAAGTCCAACAAAATCCAAACAGCTTGTTTCAGTGCAGTGACACGGACTAAAGCCAACACTTCTAGAAATGTGTAAGTTGTTGTTTTTGTTTTTTTTTCATACTTGGTGTGTTAGCTAGCATCCTGGTCTCAGTGTTATTCTGCACCAAGAAACACAAGTGCAATTTCTTTCAGTATTTTGACCCACAACCCTCATGCTTGCTATGTTATGTTATGTTATGTTATGTTATGTCGGAATGTTATGTCGGAATGTGTGAATATTCCAACATTCCAGCAAAACAAAACAAAAGGCACTGTGGAACAATTGTTTTGTTTCTGTTGCAGCAGGTTGAATGTTTGTTTTTTTCTGAATGTGATTTTCTCCTATGATCTAATTCTTTACCTTCTCACAACTGGCATTTTTTCCATATTTAAAAAAGTTCAAGTTTGTTTTTTACTGCGGCTGTAATGTCACAGTGGACAGTGTATTCTGTCTTTACCCACTGGCACACAGAGTTCGACCTTTGGTTCTCGGCCATGATTGCGATGCGCATTTCATTGGGAACTAGAAAGATAAGGGGATAGAAGCTGCACGCTGACACAATGAAAGAGGAGGCTGGCCTCATTTTTCTTTAGCTAATGAGGCAGAAACAACTAATTAATGGAAGAGGAGATGGTGAAGGGTGACCCCTGGTAGTTTGTAGATGAGTAAAGTGTGCAATTTAAATCCAAATCATCCAGTTTTGCTTGATCTTTCTCATCTTCGCCTCACCAGCGAACATCTCTTGTATCAAAACACCAAACATCGACGTCCCCGCTTGCAGTAAAGTGTCGTGTCAATGAATCTCTTATCCGGGGCCTCAGCACTGCTTCAGACGCATCTTTTACCGACTGTGGTCGAAACCCAGTCGTGGAAATGCGTGCGCCCTTGACTTCCCCTCGAAAGTTTACATTCTTTTGAGCTTATTGACGTCTTTTCAAAAACACGGCAGCTTGCCTGAGGGCTACAAAACGTTAAAGCACACATTTACCCATTGAGCAGTGCTCAGCAGCTGTTAGGGGATGCGTTCGATGGAAGGCGTGTTCAATAAATTGGGTGCACACGCGTGAGATCGTACCTGAGTCAGTTGCTCTGTCCATGTTGTGTCCAAATTAAAAGTCAATCAAAAAGGGGAAACAACACGAGGTTGTTCAATTAAGGTTTAGTGCAAAAAATATGTGTTAACATGATTGCAAGACACAAAGTGCATCCATTAATCCTGGGAAGCCAAGAGTTGCAACTTTCACACAGAGTTCTTTTTAACGGGATAGTTGAATGAGTAAATGAAGGATTTCTTTTTTTATTATTTTCTTTGAGCAAACTACATCCCTCCAGGTTTGGACAAGACTAAAAGGTTTTTATTATTAGATTCCTTTAAAAAAAAAAAAATAAATAAAAGGCACGTCTAAGAGCTGTATTGTGCACTCTCACATCACAAACAACATTGGCCTTTTCATTTTGGGGCCTCATAAAAAACAGTTAACAGTTTGGTAAGACAACCTGATATTTTCTTGAAGCCATTAGTGCATTACAAAAAAAAAAAGAGGATGCGCCTGCAGGACATCATCTCTCTACACAGTTCTACAGATAGGAGAACAAAATATCCTGCAAACCACACGAAGGTTAAAAGTATGAATCGTTGTAGTTTTTTCCCCGTAGCAAAGTGTTTCAGAGAGCCTGTTGAGAAGGAAACTGGTCCACACAAATAAGAGTGCAGATACATTTTTAAAGACTTTTTTTTTAGAAGCGGTGTTGTTGTGGTGCTCCTGTGCAAAAAAAAAAGATATTCATCAGCAAACAGCATAAACCAATTCTCCCAAAACATCCAAAAAGCAAAGCAGGCAGCCGACCGCGAGATCAGACAAATCCACTGATTAGGCCGAACCATCGCCAGCGGGTAACATTTCCAGCTAAGAGGCTGCGGTGAAGGAGGCCTCGACAGGCCTCGTGAGAGGAAAGAGATGGTGATAGCGCAGACATTTAGCATTTATGTAGCACAGCGATAGAGAGATTGGTGCGATAAAGACGGCTCGTTCACTGGAGCCGCACTCCAGTTTCTACTTCCTCTGCAGCGAGCTGGTAGGCGTTGCCCTGGCGCTGAAATACGATATGCAGTATAACTGAGTAAGTGTAGCTAAGACTTAATTTGCACAAAATTACTGGCCTGCATGGGCCCTAATATTTAAATCCGGGCCAGGGAGGTCTATTCAAATTTACTATTAAACTGGCCAACCTACTTATCAGATCTATGGTGAGTAGCCAAGCAGACACTTTTATAACCCGGCACTGCACAAGCTTTCTTTAGTGCAGACGGGATCATTAATGAAACTTTGGGGTAGCTGTGCACGCGTGGTGACGCATGCAAGCCACGGCAGTATCTGCTGCACCGAATGCAGTTTTCACTCATCTTTGTCCCCCTGCGTTTACTGTGATCGGCCTCTCGCAGCTTATTTAACAGGCGGGAGCAGAAAACAGCCTGCGCAGCAGAAACGGTTGCTGGCCTGGAAAATGGACCACAGGTGATGCAAGTGATGCTGTTTGCAATGAGCGCTGGCACCTTAAGAGCAGGGCCAAGCGCTAGCTGGAAAGCACCATGTGATCGTGGCAGGTGTCAGTCAGGGTTGTGTGGTGGCTGTTGCACTTCACTGATGTGCGACTCCAAAGACAGGCAAATACCCCAAATACTCAGACAACAGATACGAGTTCACTGAGTGATCTGACTGAGGCCGGGGAAAAGAATAAAGGCCCCAGAGCGTCAGCACGCTGCCACATTCATAAGACTTATCTGATGTGCAGCGCACGGGATGGAAAAACACCCGGTGGGATTGGGTGACTTGACCCCTGTAATGCGAAAACAGTCACGGAGTGACCCGGCACCTGGTTGGCACGTTCCTCCACGGGCGACGCCGGAGGGGAAATGCCTTTTGTTGAAAGTGAACCCAGCAGGCTCGAGTGCAGCCAAACATCACCGCATGCAACACGGCATACGGAACACTCAGGCAGAGCAATGAGTGGAAAACATCGACAAGAAACAAAAGAAAAAGTCACCTTTTTCTCAAAAAATGAAAATGATAAAAATGGACGTTGCAACGGGAATTTGTCTCCATTTGCTCTCAGCCGACGGCTAAAATAAGGCGTTCAACAATTTTCATGAATTATGCATTATACACACACGGCACAAACAGCGATCCTATTGCTATATTTATAGTGGCTCATCAAAGGCTCGTCCAGACGGAGACGCTCGGAAAAAAAAAAAAAAATCGTTTCACCTAAATCAATTACGGCAATTCGATAAAAGATGAAATGATCCTGCGTCTTCATTTGAACTGCCCTCGTGCCTTTGTGAGTGAGCGCCCTTCAGAGTGACGATCTGGGGCCGTTCCTCATTTTCAAAAAAGAGGGAGACAGACAGAGGGAAAGAGAGAGAGAGTAGAGAGAAACATCAGACCTTCTCCTTCTCGGCCGCTCCGAACGCAGAACCCTGCGTGTCTGTCAGCCGGGCTTCCTCCAGGACTGGGAGGGCCTGAGACTCTCCGTGAACCCTCATGAATTATTCATCCGCACACATAATGCGGGCAAATTATTTTATATAGTGGGGAAAGATTCATCTTAGGAGCAGAATTGGGTAGGGGGAAGCTAATGTGTTTATTATCCCAAGATAATGGCATGAAATAGGGGCCAGGGGTGGAAAATTTAGAGAGGTGTTTATACTTTATATTCATTGGAGGGAATCATCTGAATGCCTCTCACCCGCACGATGGCAGATGTCTGCCAAATGCAATTTGTGTCCGTGTGTGCGCGCGTGCATACGCGCGCGTGCACGAGCCGCCCAAAACGTTTAAAACTGTTCGGCCGCCATGCGCGTTTCGTGCGCCCGTCGTCGGTCCCGGGATTCGGCCTCGTCGACGCTTTCTCAGCCCTCCAACCGATGTTGTCTTTCCTCCGCCGCTGTTGTCGGCAACAGAATTCAATAAAACGGCGGGACGGGCGCTTGGAGTGGCAGCAAACACGTCGAGAGGCGGAGGTGAGGTGGAGGTGGTCGGGAGGGGGGGGGATACTCCGCTCGGAGAGGGCCGGGGGAATTTCTCCTCACGTAGCCGACGTCGGTGCCATGGCGACACTGAAATATTAAGAAGACGAGCTGCGTGTGCGGAACTCGGGGCTGAGAGAGGCGAGGAGCGCGTCTCGACCTGTCGGCAGCGAGATGGAAGCCAGCAGCTCAGCTGTCCGGAAATTAAAAGCTTTTTTTTTTATTATTATTTTATTTTATTTATAATTCATTCCATTTGCAGCCGTGTGATTGATTTTCATTTCACCCGAGCTCGACAGTCAAATCGGGGCGTCTGCAGCAAGACTGATGGACAGCTGCGAGCTGCAGCTAAGAGCATTCACGAGCCCTGCTTTGTGTTTTTATGCATCCAAATGCACTGCTTTGTCTTATTTAAGTGAGAGCGCCGGGATTTTTACACCTCCTCCAGTGTAATTCCCGCCCGGCGAGCGCGGGACATTTCAGGATGATAATGTATTCATACGGTGCCACGGGGACGTGTCTCTTCCGTGCCTCTCGTAAATTGGGGTCAGGTGATATCTGTCACAGTGGAGGATGTGCCGAGTGCTGACAAAGTCGTGTTGACATTTTTGGAGAGGAAAGCACAAATATAAAATAAGGAAAAGGGGGGGGGGGAAAGATGGTCTCAGAGGAAGCAGCGAGGAGGTGGGGGGGGAAATTAAATTGGCTCTCCAGAGCTCTTGTTAAAAATGAAAACCAATCAGCCAGCCCTCTATTTACACTCATCTCGGCAGAGATTGCGAGGAATATTGATATTAGTATTTACAAATGTACTGTCCTCTTCCGATCTCATGCTGCGTTGTGTTGGCTAGTTGTGGCCAAATGTACTGATAGGATTTCCTTCCGTTTTTTTTTTTTTTTTTGTTCACAAACCCAGCAGGCTCAGCGTGATGGACTGGGCTAAAGCTATTAGCCGTGTTTGAATAGGCTGACAGGCAGCGTGAAAGTTGATAAACAGAAATCCATTTGCTGGCGCCAACAGAAAAAAAAAAAAAAAAATTGTAAAACTTTATTATCAGTTTATAAATTTCGCGTCAAAAAAGTGTCCGGATTCGCCCTCAACCATGAAACACGGTAATTGCAAAAGGCTTCGGTGGAATGTGCTCACTGAAGCCGCGGCAATGCGTCGCCCGTCAAGAGGAACAAAACTGGCAGGACTTTTTGACGCCGCCCGCCGCAGCGAGTCGCGTGCCTTTTGTTTGGCCTAATTTAACGTTGTCTGGCCTATTTCCCCGTTAAATCCCTTCCAGTAGGATGAGCACACATTCAGAGTAATGAGGAAGGGAAATAATAAAGTGTAAAGACAGACAGTCAGTCACGGGAGCTTAAAAATGTAGCATTAGCATTTCTTATCGGAGCTAATTTCACAGTGATCAGTTCGGAGAAAAGGCCGCACGACTTGAGGGGCACAATGGTCAATAAGTCTGTACGTTGCGCATTGTGCGTCAGCTTCTTTGACGATGGAAACCAGCGTATGAGTCCTCGGAAATGTATTGGGAGCAACTCAGCAGCCTATTTGGAATATTTTTAATCGGAATAATGCGAAGAGTGAAGAGGTCTGCGAAGGAAAGTGCTGAGACAGGAGAATATACTTTATGTTTGAAGAGTGCACGTCAAGGGCAGATTCCACAAAAAAAATAAAATAAAAAGGAGACTTCGACTAACATTTCTACTACTCTGGCCATAATTCTCCAGATTCCATCCATTTATTTTGGTGACCTACTTACAACAATAAACAAGGTTTGTTTGGTCCAAATCTCCTAGTTTGAGCTGTACAGGCCTTACGTTTCAGCGCAGCGTCACGGGAAAAGGTCCAGTGTGTAACATTTCTGAGAAAATAATTGCATCTCGCCCGGTTCCAGATGGTTCCCCCTACGAGCCGCCCTCCATTCTTCTGCTGCTTTTGTTTTCCACATCGCACTACGCTGACTTAGCCTAATTTATTTACATCAAATCACTTTGTGGAAACGCTTGACTAACCTTTCTTACAGTTTTTTTCTATTTCCAAATCAAATTTTCAAAAGTTCAATTTAAATTCGCTCAGCATTTTACAGAAACGCTGTAACATGTACATGCACTTCCTGTTTGGGGATTTTGACTTGGAAAACGTGCTGTTGATGTCACTGTTTTGTCCCATGTTGGTCTCTAATGTCCGGCGCACTCTTGAATGAGACCGCGCAAGCACTGTGGAGGCATGTAGTGTTGAATTCCTATTGATTTTTGATGCTGGAGTTCTTTCCGCCTACCAAACTCCAGAACATTTTACACGGATTAGAAACTGACGCCGGAACCTCCGCCGGCAACGTGGCGCATATTAGATGAGTGAAATATTAATTTCGGGGGTTGACCCGTCCCTTTTACCGGCGTGCTCGACACCCACAGAACGCCTCTCGTCCAATAACGGCGCTCGGTCGAAACTAACCGCCGTACCATGAATAATATATGACACGTTACGCCGTGCTTTGTGATGTGCTGCTGCTGCTTCCGCTGCTGCGGCTGCTGCTGATGGTGAGGATAATCCATTTTCTGGCCGGCTGCGAGAAAAACATTACAAGCCACCACGAAAAGAAAAAAAGGGAAAAAAAAACAAGCGACGCTGGAAGCGGTGCTCTAAACAATGACATGATGGTTTGGGTTTACAGCTCCGAATAAAACATCCAGATTTGAAGGAGGTGAAGGAGGGGGTGGTGGAGGAGGAAGAAGGCGCCTCGGGGCTGGACCATGGCTACCAATAGATCAAGCAACTTAAGTTCTAAGCCGGGGCCACTTGTCAATCATAATTGATCTGGAGTGGCGTGGGCGGTGGGAGATGAGGATGAAGACATGCAGAGCGAGGGGAGCATCCTCCCTGGAGGCTACAAGCACCTTTCATGGCGCCGCAGCCCCGAGGACTCCTACGCCCTTCTCTCCTCCGCCACAAGATCAAACCCATTTCTTCTCCACATTGCTCGCCTCCTCCTCTCGTCCTTCCCCTCCTCGAAAATTCCTTTTCATTGTAATCACTGAAAAAGATCCTCTCAGGAAATTAGAGCAGGGTAGGGTGAGCGTCGCGAGGCGTATACGGAGAAAGTTTCCTTGTGGAATTCGGTCGCGATGGAAAATAGGGAGCGAAGCGAGAGGCGGCTCGGACTCGCTTTCATCTGCACATTGGAATTCTCCCTGCCGTCCGGCGAGCGAATGTCTCGTAATAATACATTAGAGGCGGGTTTTTGTTAAGCTGTTGTCTCGTAGAAAAGGCTTATTATCGTACTTTTCTTTCTTTTTGTTTCTTTCTCTCACTGCAATTATCTCTAAGAGAATCTCCGTCACTGGCTTTTACCCCCCGGTGTAATTCTTTTCAATGTACTACATGAGTGTCGAGCAATTTGAGGCGGGCGACGTGGCCTCGCGCTCCTCTGTGTTTTTGGACGCCGCAAAGTGAACATTAAGGAGGCGAGTGACAGGATGGAATTGGATAGAAATTACTAGCTTTTTAAAGTGCACGTGTATTCACCTCCTCCTGCTCATTCAGCAGCAGGGGGGTTCGGGGGGGTTCGGGGGGGGACAAAAGCCTCATTAAATGCGCTGGTTAAGTGTCAGGCTCAGGTCTATTTTCTTCATGGAAGGCCTAATTCTTTCTATTTCACTCCAGTATCTTTATTTTTGACACATGTTATGCACCAGTTCCTGCTACAGCAAGTAGCAAGTATTCAGGCAGGTTGTGGTTTTAAAGATATTTGCGAAATTCGAGGCCGGTGCTGACTCTTTGTTTGCTTTGCTGTTCATTTTGTTTTTGTTATTTATTTTCCCTTGATAGTCATTAAATTGTCGTTTGCGCAATTTCCCTCAAGACTCTTTAAAATATAACGGCTTTGAAAAGCACTTTGGCTTAGCCGTAGCTACCCTCCCTGGGGGGACGAAAATAAAGAATTAAGGCTTACAAAGCCCATTGCTAATAATTATCTACACAACCCAGTTAGCTAAATACATTGTCACCAAAGTAGGTAAATGCCTTTATTTTTGACAATGGCGAATCATTTTTTTGGTTTTTTGGTTTTGTCATGAAAGTTTAATTTTCTTGCCCCTCATGTGATGATATCTCATCTTTATGTTTGTTAGTTCAAGACTTTCTGTTTTTGCAATGGACGTTTGATGAAAAAAAGTGCCATCCACCTGTGAACCAGATCAGGCCTAGAGATGCAACCGAGGGTCGCAGCCATGCAGATGCTCAGCGTTTTCGTTCCCGTGAACCATTTACATCTGAATTGTCCAATCACCCAATGAAAAGATTTTTAGAGCCTGGGGGAGGGGGAAAAAAACCTCAAAAGTTTGCTAAAATGTAGTATGTAAATGTAGAAGTGGAAAAAAAACAGACAAAAGCACACAAAGACAGGAGGGCGGCGACCAGATTTAATTATGTGTGAGCCCCTGACACAGCGACTTGGGTGAGACAGTGACACCGTCGCATCACAAACACACACACAAAAAAAAAAAAAACACGTCCCCACCGGCGTCGCCCCTCCCTCCCCCCGGTCGGGTTAATTTTCTTGGAGGCCGACAGGACAGCCGGCGGGAGGATTTGACAGAGGACTCGTGACAATCCTGAGGAGAGCTGACACTGAAAGCGCCAGTCGCGCCGCCGCTCGCGGCCAGATTGGAAGATGCTCGGCACACAGGGCGCAGATGAGACGGACCGGCAGCGCCGGCGGGGCTCTGCGTGCAGAGCCGGCTGAGCCTTGGCCGTCTGAGAGGGACACACTGCCACACAGAGGCCAAAACCCACAACCTCAGCCGCCTGCTGCACGCCGTGCGAGCTTGCGGTTGATCGTTTTTTTTACGGAACACCCAAACAATGTATAAATAATTAAAGACGAGTAGTGTAACAGATGGTTTGTAAGCAGAGGAGGCACAAGTTTGGGACAAAAGTGTCTTTGTTTCCCTTCGTTTTCCATAAAACTCTGACCTTCAGATCATGTGAAAGGTCCAAATCAGCTCAAATACATTTGAAAAGGTGTAACTTGGCTTTAACAGAGCCCCATTTGCAGCAGCACCAAGTGGGGGCCCGCAGCTCGGGTTTTTCAAGCCCGTCGCTGTGACCTTTCAGGCTGCACCGCTCCCATTTAGACTTCAGCGAAGCAAGATCACGCGGCGCTCTGTGTGAAAGTCACGCAGAAAAAGAAAAGAAATTCACGCCCATCTTTCTCCTCTGCGTCCTCCACACAAAAAGAGACGAGGGAGGAAGCAAGCAGCTATTGGGCCCCCGCCCCATCACCGTCAGATCACAGCAGGGTCCTCCTGTGTTACCGGGATGCAGCGGTACGACCGTGTTTGTTAAGGAGGCGGCAAGAGCGGGAAGGAGAGCGGGAAGGAGAGCGGGAAGGAACAGAGAGCAGCGTGTGGAGGTGGGAAGAACAGAGGAGCCCGTCGTCCAAGTTCGCCGGAGCCGATGGATATTGACTGCTGCTGCAATCATGGCAGGTCACAGTTCACTTCTGGGTGAGGCTTTTAGTTTGCTTGTTTGTTTTATTTCAGTCTTATTCATCGTCGTATTGTCTTATTGATTGTGTTATGGCAGCTAAGTAGAGATTAGTCACCCAGTCTGCCTAGCAGCCCTTCACAGGCACGTAGTGCAAATCATCGCTGTGCGGAAGCGTTTTTATATTTTAATTAGTGACCATAAAAAGTTTCATCTTGAGAGCAACTTGAATAGCAGCGGTTCAACTGAATGTGAATGTGAAAATGAGAGCAGGAAACGTAGCGTTCAGGTCAGCGGAGATTCTGAAAGCTCTCAGAGCTGACTGGAGGATGGGCTTGAGAATCAGAATCAGCTTGATATTGAGGCCGAAATGAGGTCTAATTATTAAATAACTATGTTTCTGGACACTTAGGCTTCGGGCCACACAGCAGGTGTGTTCTGCCTCACGGAGCGACACAGGCCTCACTGCAGGCAGTGCGAGCTGGTGGACAAGTGCACTCATTATCTCTCTGTGGAGCGACTCCCCAACGACCGGCGCTCGCGATGAAGCACACGGGATCCACTCTGGATCCACTTCTTCTTCTTCTTCTTCTTCTTCTTCTCCTTCTTCTTCTTCTTCTTCTTCCATTTCGCCTGTCTCCCTCCTCCGCTGCTCCATCAACAAGCCGGCTGAAGTACTCGCTGACATCAGGAGGGCGAGAGAGGGAGCATTTCGATTCATTAGCCGGCGTTTTAATTTGAGTTCCTGAGCACTCTGTATTTTCCAGGAAAGGACTCGCAAAAGACGTCCTCCACTGGCACTTAAAACTAATAGTTGTCCTTTCTGCAAGTGCTCAGAGTTGTTGCCGTGTATTTTAATTCAGACTCTGTTTTTTCGGAGTTGGTTTTTCTTCTCCTACTGATATTAAGGAAATTAAAGAGTAACAGAACATATATGAGGTACTGTTTGTTAATGGAGGGAAAGAAGCACTTTTATATACTGTATGTATATGTCAGAAAACCTACATGGATTGTGTTTTTTCACTGGGGAGATAAATGATAGATAGAAAGCAGAACTGAAATGACAGATGACACATCTGTGAAGATGTATACATTTTTTTTGGTTGCTAGCGATTCTGTCTGGGCTAAAAGGATGAAAGGATGGATTGGCTAAGCTAAGAGCTAAGATACAGTAGAGTTGGTTTATGGGCTGGGTTGGGATGGAGCAGGTCTTTTATTAGATTAAATTAGATATTTCCCTTCATTCATCTTACTTAATTTGATGCACTGCACAGCGTCACTATTCTAAAAGAAAGATTTAAAATGAACTTTTCCTATATATGAAAGAATAAATCTTTTTTTCTCTCTCCTTTTTTTCCTGCCAGAGCTCTTAAAACTCATCGGCGAGAAAAAGGGGCAGCGGCCGCTCGTGGCGACGACGCGCCTGGCTGGCAGGGAGACTACAAAGAGCCGCCGTCGGACGAGATCAAACAAGGGCGTAATCACAAATTCATCAAAGTGCCAAATTTGGGCCATCTGATCAAAGCTCGCGAAGCGACTGAATGTGCCACAAAGGCCGCGACGCCTCTCTCGCCTCACGCTCCTGGCCACGCTGCTCGCTCGCTCGCCCCTCCTCGGGGAGGTAAGCGAGTCTTCTGCCCGCAGTGGGGACGGGGTGGGGGGGGCGGTGTCGAGTCGGAGGGAAAAATAGTAACTCCAGTTCCTTCGTCCCATTGCGATCGTCCCCAATGAGCTTCGTTGGGTTCCGCCCCCTCCTGGCATTGAAGGACTCCCCCTGGTGGTCGTCAGATCCCAGTCGGGTGACCCCGCCTGCACCCGTGCAGCCGCTCGTCCTCCTCCTTCCTTCCCCCCGCGGGGCAGCACACCGGCCTCAATTATTCACGCCCTAACCTGATTGGGGTTTTTTCGCGCTCAAACGGCGCCGATGCTAACGGCCCCCCCGCCCGCGAGCTCCCGCTGTCGTGTCTCCCACTCCCCCTGCCGCCGCCGTTTCTATAAATTCACACCTTGTCAAGGTGAGCGAGCCGGAGAGATGGCCGAATAATGATGTGTGGGAGTGAGAATGTGTCCAGGGCAGAAGCGGTCGCCGTTTCCGCCGCGACTAATGGCGTCCGCGTCCAGCCTCTGATTAATTAAACATCCCTCGAGGTCAGGGAGTCATGCAGGGTGATGTAATTTATCATCTGGCACGCGCGTAATGGAGTGTGGCCCGCTGCAGAGTCTCTCATTAAGAGTGATAAACTCAGGCCGCCGCATGCGAGGCTCGGGAAGACGAAGAAACCCTAATCGATTAGCTCCTGGCAAACGGGCAGGTGTTGCCCGACGGTCTGGGGGCTTTTCGCCTTGAACGCGACTATAACGTCGGTCGCGCCGCCGACTTTGGCCGACCGGCGCTGAGATTTGTTTCCCCGCCGCCCCCCGGCGGTTGAATTTATGGGCCGTGGACATCGGTGATTACAGAGGCCACTCCCTGTTTTCCAAAGCAGTTTGTTCCAACATCTTGATCGGCGGCGCTAATATGAAGGTGCAGACACTCCCATTGGATCCACTTCAAACACTGTGAGGCTGCACTTGCCAGGCGGCGCCGATCATCGCCGCCACCGCCGCCCTGCGTGATTAACTGGATGACGGGTGAAGTGAAATATTTTGCCAGGTGTCGTCGTGTGTGCGTCCTCTTTGATGCAGCCAGATCCTTCCCTCATCTCCATCACACTAATGTGATCCGGCCCCTTTGAAGTACTTCACACTTTATGAGGATGTATAAGATGTAAAATCTGACAGTGATGCATCGTTAGCGTAAGCTTACATTGGCTTAAAAGAAGAAAATATTGCAAAATGTCACTTGGTTTTCTTGCAAAGACTTAACATCTAAAAAGAGATGCGTCTTTATGGAGCAAATGTAGTCGTCAACATTTGCAGCAAGTTGACTGACTCAGTGATCAGGATCTCTGGGCCAATAGGGTCTTGGGGGCGTCATCAGAGTCATCAGAAGCTCAGGAGTTGCCAGGTCTTGTGGTCCAATACGCCGTCCGTCTCAGGGGCTGGGTCAATATTTTTCCTGCAATTCCACAGTGGATCAAAGACCAAGCAGAACTTCTTGTCTGGAAGCTAACATCCGCTTGCTAACGCAAAGTGCACATTCCCAACTGTATAGCCTGTGACAGGATTGTGATGTCATGAAGTGTGACAATATCACAAAATGCCCCCAAAAGCTCCGACCAAAAGAGAGACAACATAAAAATATGACATTTTTTTCATTTCGTTTTAAGCTGTTCCGGTGGCAAGAAACCTTTGCACTGGTATGTCAGTGTGTCAGATCTAGTACACAAAAAATGTTACACCAGCAAACCAATCACTCAGACAAGAATCATTTCTTTATTAAATATGTTTTTGTCGAATCCGAAATGCTTGTTTTTCTCTCTAAAAAAAAAAAAAAAAAAAAGGTCAGAACTTGACATCCACTCCAAGCATCAAAGTGCCGAGGATGACGCCGGCTTCCTTTCTAGCACTGCAAATGACTCTTTTTAAGATTTTCTCTCTCGCCACTCGTTTGCGAATTCAGCGGGACAACGCAGGGATTGTCGCTCCGCTGGTCGCCCGCTGCTTCCCAGCATCCTCCGCGCTGAGCCGCAGTGGCGTGACTCACCCAGAGCCCCCCCCACCACCACCACCAGCAGCATCCCGCCAAGGCGCGGACCAAGCCGAGAAACCCCGCAGCTAAAACCCCTGCTGGAATATCACAACGTCTGCCCCCCCACCCCGCGGCTCGTCTTTCAAACATCTTCTTCCAGCGGCAGCATTTTTCAAAGGCAGACCCGGCGCCTGGGGAATACATTATCATTGCATCTCCAGCCCATCTGCTGGAGCAACACCTGGGAGGGGGCTTTCGCTCATTCCGGGGTTCACAGCAGGAGGGGAAACTCTTGCCCGGCAACAATGCCGGCGGATCCCTTCGGCCATCGCGAGCTGCTAATCATTAAAATTCATTCTCATTTATCTCCTTTTTCAGCAGTCAAAGCGTCAAGAGTAAAGGTGACATCTGATAAGAAAATGGCCTTTTCGCCCTCCTTTATCTCGGGCCTGTTATCAGATATTAAAGTGGATGAAAGGAACCGAGAGCTATTTCCTTTCGCGGGCCGGAGCCGAAATGACGAAAGTGCCGCCGTGAATAACACGGCGGGTTATATAATGCGTCATAAGCAACCTGGCAAATTTTCATTTAGAATAGATGACAATCAGTGGCAATAAAAAGCGACGGCACTGCCGTATTCCCCTCCAGATGAGATTCCCCTTTCTTTCCCCATGAAGGGTGTTTTGGTGTCATTTTCTGATTACATGGCTCACATCAATTTGACAAAAGAGGAAATTGGTTTCTCCATTACTCCACGCCGGCGGGACACAACAGGCCCTCGGCAGACAAAGGTGGTCTTGACCTGACCTTTTTGGGAAATGTTCGGATGTTGTGAATTCCTGATGAGGGCCGCGCGCGCAAAAAAACAAAACAGAGTTGCGATCCAAATGACCTCTGTGCCTTCCTTCGCCGTTCCTTCGCTGGATGGTTCCGATGTTTTTCTAATCCGAACTAGTTCACCGCGGCAGAGCCTAGCGCGACTTAGCCGTAGCCACAACACTCAAAAGTGATTGTCTGATTTCTTCTTTATTTCTCAGAAATATGTTTTTCTTCCTTGCTCTTGGCTGAGATTCAGGTGATTTCAGTGAGAGGCAATGATGCATATTTAGCAGTTTGCGCTTGGTGAAGTTACAGTACTGTGCAATCCATGTAGCATGGTAGCTGACTTTCGCTTATTCAAGACTTGATTAAAGACACTGATTTGCAGCTTGATTTGAGACCGTGAGGTTTTCCACTGATTGGTATTTTTTTGTAAAAAAAACAAAAAAACAGCAAGTTTTGATTGCTGGACTGCAACAAGGCATGATTTTTTTTTTTTAACGGAGAGATGTTTTACCTTCACCTTGCTCTCCACCGGCGCAGGGACGAGTGACTCCTGACTGAATTTTTACGTCTGCACTTCTTCCACCGCGGAAGCCGTTTATTGATTGTTGACCTCGGACGTGCCCTCATTTCAGTCCAAGTTCAACGAAAATTAAACTCTTTCTGGCAGCCATATGGGCAAACTGGCTGCAAAAAGCAGAATGTAAACACAAGAAGGACTCACGATAGAAACCAGAGGCCCACTCCACTTGGTGTTGTCAAGCCATCACTTTGCGCCGAGATGCGGAATCACTTAAACCTCCATCAATCCCGCTGGGATTGATGATGCCGCTGCCACTGAAGGAATCAGCCCCTGCCAAACGCAGCGCCGCACTCACAAATTTCCTCCTCAACATTTTCAACGCAACATTAACGCTGATTACAGCAACGGTTTTGTCCTTCCTAATTGATTAATGCGGCTCGTAAATCTTTTCCAGCACCGACAAAACGCCGTCTCCAGGTGTCTGTTTTCAAGTTTCCCTCGCAAGACGATTAAAACTAATAAATCCGAAATTGTTGTTACCACCGCTGGCCGCCGTTCTGGGAGGCAGCTGCGCAAAGATAAAAGGAGACAGAGGAAAACATTTGGTCGGTTTCATTTTGAAAAGCCAAACTTTTTTTTTTTCTCCAGCACCAGCTTGGGGATTGTCTTTGGCAGGAAGTCCAATCGCTGCGGGCTGTGTGTGATATTCGGGGGTTTTTTTTCTTGATTTGTGTTCAGAGATATTTATGATATAAAAATCTGTCACCAATATCCAAATCCACTGCAGCGGCTAAATATGAAAGTTCAATGCGAATCACATGGTTTGATACTGGAGAAGGGGAAAGTGCTGCGCTTTTCTTTTTGGCCCTTTTCCCACTCAAAGTGATAAATGCCATCTTCCCCCATCTCCCGCTCTCATCTCCCTCTTATTACCTCACAGCGAGACGGCGTGAGCGAATATCGACAGTGGCTGCGTGTGGAATAGAAGCTTACGAAGCATTAAAAAGAAAAAACGTCTGGACTGTTCAAATATTGCTCTTTTTTTTTGCAAATGCAGACTCATGAGCTTCTCCTCATAATTAAATTTCCCTCCTCTTCCTCCTCCTCCTCCTCCCTCTTCTTCTTCATCTTCTGTGGTCCTTCTCTTGTCCAGCCCTTGCGACTGTGGCGTGCGCTCTCCCCCGGGGTGTCGTTCTTCCACCTTCAGCATCCCGCTGCCTCTACTCTATTTTTTTTTTTTTTTCACAGAGCAGCTTTTTCTTGCTGACGAACGGCGAGGGAGGGGTCAACACTTCCAAACCGGCCAAGGATCCATAAATATTGAAGTGTTTTCCTTGGACGTTCTCCAAAAAGAACTGCTCCTCATGTACACCGCCAGACCCGTAGGTCTCGTGCCGCCACTGCCCTTCCCTCCTCCGCTCCCCTGCTCTCCCCCTCCGCCCCTCCGTCGCTGCCACCTCATCTGCTGCACCATCTGTGCAGCTGCACTAATCAGGGCTCCTCGTGTGCTCCTTTCTCTTCCCCTCCACATTCTGGATACAGCTCTCGCCAGGAAGATAAATAAAGAAGAGAAAGAAGAAGAAGAAATCCTCCCCTGCACCACTGTTTGACTGACTTGTCCCACAATGTGGCTGACACGTTCGCAGATTGACTCAGATGTTTCCCGTCACACGGCGCCGCGCCTCCTCCAGGACGACGCAACAGGGTTTTTCAGTCTTTCACTCAAAGGCCCCGTTTTTAAGTGATTGTCATAACCTTCCAGCTTGCGACCCCCCGTGTCGCAAAACCAGACACATGATGAGTCCTAATTAGTCCTTTTTTTTTTAAAAGAAACCTCTTTTCTCTATGGTTAGGCATCCACAAAATATAGTCCTCAGCAGCAGCAGCAGCAGCAGTAGTAGCAGTAGCAGCAGCAGCAGTAGCAGCAGCAGCGCTATTGATCGAAACCAGACGTCCCACCCCCACATCCCACTCGGTGGGATAATGGAGGTGGCGGTGTGCTATGATTTGTGCAATTCTCTCAACTTAAGGCCCAAACGCGATGAGGCAGAGGAGAAACAAGGAGCACGTTTTCGCTTTTCTTGAACCAGTCGAAGGTTCCCTCCATCGATCAGCGTTGAACGCGTTCGTACTGTTGCCGGCCGAAACGCTGGCCATGGAAACGTTTTTTCCTCAAACGCCGCCTCAAAGATCTCTACTGCCTCACAGTGGCTCAGCCGGCGGACCATACGCAGGTACGTTTCATCCCCCTCGAGACATCGTTCACGTTTATGTTTTTTTTTATATCCTTTCATTTGTACATTTGTTTCTCACCGCACGCCTTATTGCACCAATCGGAGCTCTGCTCCATCGCCGTGACATCTCAGTGACAGATGGAGACTTTGAGCTGCCGGCGCTGCCAATTAAAATCTGATCAAACCGCAACCCCGTAATTCTGCAGTAGTCTTATGTAGCGGGGTGATTTTTTTTTTTTTTTTTTTTGTCTCACAACTCCTACCTCTGCATCCTCAGTCTATGAATATTTAATGGAAAATAAAAGTGTTTTACCGCCGTCGTTTTCGGCTCTCCGTTTAGTCAGAGCTCTGAGGATAGCGGCTCTTAAGCACCGACTGTAAAACACGAGGGGCTTTTTTGGAAGTTGCTCACCATTCAATCAGACTTGCCCTGCATTGATCTATTAATCTCAAGCAAGGCCGAAATATTTCCACAGATGTGGCTGCCACTCAACATCCAGCCAGCTGGGACTCTTGGCGACACTGTACGAGGGTTTTGGCTTCAGACATTTCTCCTCCTGGAGAATTAAGAATTGCCATCGCTAAGACAGTAGCTGCGTTTCCATTATAGACAAAGTACAATTGTGATTTGCAGTTGTTTCCATGGTGTGAAGCGCATAAGCCGTAAAATGTAGGCGTTTCCATTACCAGGTTTTTTTTATTGCGACATTTAGGTTTCGCGCAATTGTCAAGGAAATATGCCATGCAAGTCTATGGGGTCAAAAGTCAACTTTGTCCTAGAGACATGGGACCACTTGCAGGTTCATCGGGATCCCTCAAGACACAGCCATGTCAAATTTAGGGGGGGGGGGGGGGGGGGGTGAGAACCACTGTGGTAATCGAAAGCCCTTCTTCTTTCCATTGGGTTGAATTTTAAAATGACTCAACAGTTATACCTTGTGCCATTGTTGCTCAATGGAGTGATAGGGCCTCCCCAAATATGGTCATTTTCACACATGATTATCTCCGTATTTGGTCCTACTCTTGGATAATTTATGGCCAAAAAACTTTATTTTCCACTATAAAAGGCCTGAGGACAGGACCGGATCATTCCTTGTATACTGCCTCATATCTATCTATCTATCCATCTATCTATCTATCTATCTATCTATCTAAATTCTGTCTTGTCAGCTGATCTGTACTCTAGACCTCAAGGAGCTCTGAAAGCAATTTTATTAGCTATTTTTTAATGAATGTTTTACATGTAAGGCAGAGGATTAAAAACAAGGTGCAGCGAGGTGTTCGCAAAGGGTGGAAGACACTCTTGGCCGCTGGTATTCTCAGCAACTTGGCAGAGGTACATTTGCCCATAATAACAGCCCAAAGGGCTGATTCCAAAATTGTGTGACTGACTTCACGAGTCATAAAAAGTGGAGCTAGCAAAAGAAGAATGGTCCGCTCGCTAAGACTGGTAAAGTTTATAAAAATGGGTCCTTTTAATAAAAGTGTTCAGCGGGGGTTCTAAACAAGTCTCTGAGCTTGTTTGTATGCGATGACAGTTACTGGATGACTGCTGGGGCCCCGACCAGTCTGACCTTTACTTCAACAACAACATGTAATGCGCTTGTCTCGCCTGCTTTACAATTCATGGACTGCACTCGGAACGTGCCTCTCACAACGAATGTTCTCAGACTTTTTTTTTTTTTTTGTAATTAAGGGGCACACGTGCACGGGCTCACGTGCATGCACGCTGCAGGTTTCACCTCGACTTCACCTGACTGCCGGGGGAACTTTTTGGAGATCACGCTCTTGCAACAGCAAGAACTTTTATCGCGTTCATATAAAAACTGTGTACACAATTCCTCGGTTGATTCCGCATGCACACATTGCCAGCAGGGCGCCTACAAGCTAAGACCTTCAGCGCAGCAGGTGCCTGTGTCCCTACCGCTATATTCCACGGGGGGGTGCTGGCGTATGCAAAAACTCATGTGACTGAGCATCAAGCTGTTGTGGTTACACTGGTATGGTAATGTCTGCAAGCAAAAAGGTTCCAGCCGAGTGGCTGCCGTCAGCAGGGACTTGCAGTGTATAATGACGGCTGGCCGCTGCCGAAGGCCTTCTCAACACAACGCCATTTACACGGCTGCCGCCACTGCAAGAGAGTCGCAGCCACACATGGAGGGAGTGATATGACTTGTAAATGGAGTCACAATAGCACATTACCAGAGCGTGATCTTCAGGTCTGCATGGATTACTGCGCCAACCGGCCTTTTGAACATAGGTTGCAGAGCCAATCTGTCGTGTGCAGCCGTGCTCAGTGGAGGGATGCAGTCGAATCCCTGGCTGAGCCCAGTTTTTTTTCTTAGCTGCGGGGGGAGCACATTTTCTTTTTAAGAAAAGAAATATTCCATCTGTTTTTTTCTTGACAACCATTTGAATATCTGTATGGACTTAATTTCATGCTTGACCTGGATTTAACCATAGAGTCGGGCAAAGGCAAGCAGAGATGAAATCTGTTGCTCGGAACAATCAGTGGTGCTGAAAAATAAAAGTTTCATTGCCGTCTTTAATGCAGTGTTTAATGTCACTTAGCTTGGAAATGCTGCCTGTTTAAAGTTCACCGGGTATCCATCCATCACATGATTCTGCTTAAGAACCAAATATGTCAAATATGCAGACATACACAAAGTCTCAAGAAATTTCAAATAGAAATCTGTTTATTAAGCAGAGCAAGGCATTTTATTATACATATATATACATATATATACATATATATACATATATACATATATATACATGTACATATATATATATATACATATATATAATAAAATGCCTTCCAGATGGGAGTAAACTAAAACAATTCTGTCCACAGAGAAAAGCGTTAAATGCTGTTTTGTTGATTTCAATGTTGTTTTTGTTCTTGTACTAATGTGAATGTTCCTTTCAATTGTGATAAAAAAAAATAAAAAAAAACTGCCTCTAGTGTAGTGTCCGGCTTAATCTCTATAGTAGCAGCCATCGTGTTTCTGGCCTATTTAGGCAATTCTGCAGAGCCGTTTGGAGCAGACGCCTCTCACCCTCATTGTCTCTGCCTCTTTATTTGTAGGGGAAGTTGATTGGTTATGGGATTGACTAGTATATTTAAGTCAGACTGAAGAGATTTGTGAAAAGTTATTTTACTAAGCAAAATATATGTTGAGACTGTGACAACCCCGAGTGGGTGGGGTTGTTTGTGTGTGTGTGTGTGTGTGTGTGTGTGTGTGTGTGTGTGTGCGTGCGTGTGTGTCTCTGACTCCTACAGCCTGATCGCTCATGTGCCTCTGGTGCGTGTGCCTCTGAAAGGGCGGGGCTACGTGAATCAAACACCTGCGGAGTCCGCCCGTTCGCTTCCTGCCACACCACAGCCATGCGCCCACGCACACTGCTGACGTCCCGCATCACACACATGGGCTGTCGCATTTCGTTATAATCAGTTTCCGTTTTACTCAACTAAATAACTATCATTTTGCAGTTACTGTACATTCCCTCGTTGCGTTTGTTCGTCCGAGAGCTGAGCCAGCTCTGACACTACATATTCAAATAGCTTTAAAGCCAACAAATCAAGTCTCAAAGTTCAAAACACAGCCACGCAGGAGAAGTGTCAGAACAAATAGCTTTTTAACGTCCATGAAAGAGCGTAAGGAGAAACAAAGACACCAGGATTAATAGCTCAGGGTGGTGCGACACTGAATGTGGTAGGTGACTGTTTGTTCAATTTGCCTTTGACAACTTCGGGTTTTAAAGTCAAAGAAAGAAAAGATTCACAAACAAAGGCGTGAGACCTTCAAGATAAATAGCTCAGAGAGCCGGCAGATGGACTGGGAAAGTTCAATTCTTATAACAAGTGTGAGAAGTAGCCGTGTTGGACCTCCTTGTGACACATCGAATTATGTCTTGATTTAATTTGGGCATTTTCATAGATTGTATAGATTTCACTTAAACACTTGATGTATAGGAAGATGTCAGCTACATTCTCCTTGGAAAACAAATCCCTCAAGACAAATGGCTCAGGGTGATGGGTGGCTGGTTGTGGTGTATTATATCCATTTCATTTCTCCTTTTAAAGGAACGCGAGAAGAGCCGGAATGCAAGACTGTTGGGAGTAAAAAGCTCAGGCAGTTGGTGGATGGACTGTGAAACAAGAAGTCCAGAGTTTGCGTCTTATAAAAGTCTGTTTTATAAGACAGCCAAAAATAAAGGTAAATGCACAAGGAGGAGTCACCAAGCAAGAAAGCCTCGGTGTTTGGATTACTCACCACAGGAAGTTCTAAGTGAGTTCTTGGAGCATCATTTTGTGCAGGGCCAAAAGTGATCGTAAGAAAAAGTAAAAATACATCTTTAGATAAATAATAGAATGTTCAATTAATTAATTGAAAGAGGAAATAAATGTATATATAATTCATTGTATAAACTGGTACAAAAATGATTAACCCATTAGACTGAATTATTTAATTAAATCTTTATTTAATAGCGTCAATATGTAAATTAGACTTCTTGATGATGCACTACGAGTCACTTCAACTGCACTCCACTGAGAAGAGTCATAATCTGAATGAGGTCTGTTCCTTTCTTTGGCGTCTCCTTGTTGAAATGGCAATTTGAATCTAAATAACAGGCTACACAATGAAAACACATAATTGATGTTTGAATGGCAAAAATCTCTGCTGAGCGGGAAAGAGGAATCTTCTGTGATGTCCATTTGACTGAAGCACAGATTCCACACACTATCTAAATCTAATTCCTCTTTTGTCTTTAAAAAGCTTTAGAGGAACGGACCACCCTGAGCTACTTGTCCTGACGTTTTGGTAAGATCGAATCGAAGCGCTGTGACGGTGTCAAAGGTGTCTGACTTTACCAAAAATTGAACTCCTGCAAAAAACATTGCACACTTAAACCCTACTTCTACCCTTGCTCCTCCAGCCAGGAACCCATGGCAGGGAGAAAAAAACAAAATATAAAATGGATGAATGCATCATATTGATTTCTCGTCACACATTGGACGAACTTTGATTACATTTTAAAAGGCAAATATAATCGCATATCATACCAAACACTGTCAACAGAAGATCCTCAGAAGGAATGCATTTATAAAGTTTTCTGATTAAAGCATTTATTGACACCTGATAGTCACAATAAAGTTGTTCAATAAAGAGTCTGAATCAATTTATTTTTTTACGTTAATTCTGTTGAATATTTCCAGAGGTGAGCGTTGCCCCATACTTGTTTAGGAGCTGCAGTGCCACACCATTGGTCCATCCAAAACCAACCTACAGTGAAAATAAAACAGTAGTGGGTGTGTGGATTTTCATGAAACCAAACAGCAGAACAGTTTAACAGTAAACTAGTCTTAAAGAAAACAAAGAAACAAAAAATAAAAAGGATTTCAAATTCAATTTAAGAGGTGTGGCATCACTATAAGCATATTAGTTTTACCATCAACCTGGGAAAAGGAGTACCTGAACTACATATTCTCCTCCACCGCCTGGCTCGCCTTCTTGTCTCACGTCGTACTGTCAGGAAAAGTAGGAAAAGTCACATTTTGAGTCAGACAGTGTTATCGTGGTGCCTGAGACGTGGACTGAAATACTGAAGCCTCAGAAGATTCACCTTTTCAAACATGGCTCCGTACTTTCCGTACGCCAACCACGTGGTCTTAATCCAACGCTGGGCCAAATCAAACGCAAGCTTTTGAGCTTCGTCCGAAGGCAGTTTGGACAAGCCTGAAATAGAGTTTTAAACCAAAACCAATGGTTCTACATAAACATAGGAAAAGAAAGAAAATCAAGCTAGCCCTCACCCTAATCCCACCCAAATCCTAACCCTAACCCTAGGGTTAATCCTAAACCTAACCCCAACCCTAGGGTTAACCATAACCCCAATCTGAACTTCAACCCTAACTCCAACCCCTAACCCTAACATCCAACCCTAAACCCAGCCCCAACCCTAACCTCAAAGTCAACCACAACCCTAACCTTAACCTCGACCCTAACCTTAACCTCGACCCCAACCCTCACTCCAACCCCAACCCTAACCTCAACCCAAACCCTACCCTTAACCCCAAGACAACCGCAACTCTAACCCCAAAACCTAACCACAACTCCATGCCAAACTTGAACTCCAACTCTAACCCTGACCACAACCCAAACTTAAACCTTGATCCTAACCCCAGCCCAAATCCTAACCCAAACCCCAAACCCAACTCCAACCAAAAGCCTAGCCTTAAACATTACCCAAAACCCAGCCCCACCCTAAACCTAGCACCATCCTCAACTTTATGCTGCCCGAGACTCACCGAAATGACTTTCTTATAAGAGTTTAGCATGAGCATGAGCATGTCCGAAAATTAAAAAAAAAAAAAAACTACTGAAGCATGTAAGTATTTTTTCTTCTATTTGCTGACTCTTAATACATTGCTTTTGCTTATTACCAACCTGTTCTCCGTATCTAATAATATTTTTTGATAATAGAGGGAAACAACATGCTATGTCGTTTTTTTTACTCGGACAAAAAAAATAAAGAAATACTCAACCCCAAAACTCATCAAAACGACCATCCTATCATAGTTAAGCATTAGACGGAGTGGTGGAATTCAAAATCTCAACATGTGTGAAAAGTAGGGGGGGACACACTATATGTCTTTTTTTAAGTGTCCTGGAACTTCATGAAATTGAATAGTGGACAGTTTCTTGGTGCCTACCCTCAATAAGCATGTGTTGCAGAGGAGCCCAGGCGTTGGGGTAGTCCCACTGCTGCCCAGAGTTCCTCAGTGACGTCGGAACCCCACCAGGGAACTAGAGAGCGCCGCTCCCCTGTAATTTACAAGAGCGTAGTATGTGAAACCGGTGCGCCCTCTGCTGGAACACAAGAGCAAAACTGAGGTCGAGAGCCCTGATGTGACCATGAGTTTGTGATGCTTTCTGTGTTTCCGCTATTCGTTTTAATTAGCGAAAAACAACTCTAAGGAAAGTAAATCAAGCAACATGTTATTAGCAAGACAGCAGACACAATAATAGCCATGCCACCAACCGTGGGATATGCACTAATGCTGACCGGTGCACAAGTTCAATAATTAATCAGCTCTCTCGCGTGTAGACGGTGATAGGTGGTGGCTTTGGTTCAATGTCTCTCTTTTTTATTTAACAGAGACAAAGATAAAAAATAAAAAAAACAGTGTTTGTTGACTCAGACACAGGGTCCTGTTCCCACCAACCTTCAGATACTGCACAGCCTTCTCTGCCATCTCAGGCTGTGAATAACACTGAGCCCACAGGGGAGCCAGATTGGAGGGGTAAAACTCAGTGTGTCTGCTTTGCCTCACTAGGTTGTAGTCGAACCAGGCCCCCCACTCAGCGTCCCACAGCACAGCCTCCATTGCTCTCAGCCTGGCAGCTGCGGCCGTCTCATACCGCGCTGCTGACTCACCGTCACCTGTGTAGAAACACTGTTACGTGGCGCCAGGTGGGGTGATAACAGCCGCAGCACGCAGACTGGGTTTTATCACAAGGTCGAAAGTGCTCACCCAGCGCCTGGTGAAATGCAGCAAGAGTCTTCTCGGTGCGGCACAGCAGAGCGTTGAGGTCAACTGGCAGGATGCGGCTGGTGCGGGTGTCTTTCAGGGTGCTGTTGTTTTGGTCGTAATCTTGTATGTACCAGCGAGTTGAAAAGTCCCAACCGGACTCTGCTGCCGCTTTCAGATCGAACCACAGCTCCTCTTTAGACTCTGAGGGCAGGAATACAAATGACTGGACATAAAAACGCATCCACTTGAGTCAGGCAATTACTCTACCTGTGCCTAATTTATTCCGTATTTTCCAGCCATCTTCTCAGAGATGATTGGGGGGAGAGAGTACAAAACAATCTGCCAGTGATTGCATTCGTTTCACAGCAAAAAAAAAAAAAAAAAAGGACTGAGATGAAAACAAGTAAATATAATCTGATAGAAAAGAAATAATGGAGGAAGTACAAAGAACATTTTTTTCAAACATGCTTTTCTTCAAGGTTGGAGTCAAATCAAAGTGGGGAAGAATTCCGTTAAAATATTTGTAGGCTGCTTGGATCTTATTAAAGATCTTATTTTGCCAAAATAAGAGCCATATTTGGCATTTTAGTGAACTTCTTGACATATTTGTACTTCATACTTGTAAGTACTCTTCTCAAAGTATCAGAGTTTCTAAATCGCATAACTCACCATCACTGAGTCCTTCAGCCAATTCAAGATCATCCGAGTAAGACTCAGGCCTAAACAACAAGGTGTTGATGAGCAAAAAGGTAGACAAGACAAGCAAGTGTTCTTAAAAAGGGGGAATGGGGGATGAGATTTATCACCTTCACCCCAGACATACCTGGGTAAGCCCACCTGCACAAAATACCGATTCAAAACATGCTCCGTCCCGTCCACATCCAAAACCATGGATGCATCCAAAACTGGTACTCCGTCTCCAGAGCCGGCAAAGCCGCTCTAATCCAAGTCAGTTTGCAGAGACAGCAGAGAGTAATGTGTTAAACCATAACACTGAATATTACAAACAACTTCTGGAGTGTTACGCTCTAATTTCCATTTTATTTTTTTTTAACTCCCAAAGGTTGGAGGGGATGAGCAGCAGTCAGGCTTTTTCTTTTTTTTTTGTTAACAGTCCTTTTTAGAATTCTGCACACCAAGCGAGGCAACTGAAGGATGATAATGTGTCTGGCTGGACTTCAACTGGAGCTTAAGTATCACCTGAGGAACTCTTTATCCTTGGTTGCTTGATAGAAGCTCTCCACCATTGGAGTGAGGAATGGAGGCTGACTGCGCCTTTCATAGTAAATCCGCCCACCATTTGGTACAAAGCCATATCTGTCGGAGAGACAGTACAAACATCATTCAACTCCAGAAATCCTGGGGAGAAAACACACATGCACACGCACACACACTCACACTCACACTCACACTCACACTCACACATTAGGGCTCCATATCCAACAGATGCAGCTCGGCTGCTGATTTATTCAAAAAGACTACCTGCAGCCAAGCGTAGATGCTTTTTGAACGCTATGCATGATGAAAAGGTGTTCTGAGGTGCTCAGGGGTTCACCTGTTGACATAGTAGATGAAGTTTTGAATCATCCCATTGACCGTGTCCGTCATTTCTGACAGCAGGAGGCCACCGATGGCCCAGTAGCTGTCCCTATTGGGTACAGAGCAGCTCTTGTCACAGTCTGCACATGGCACCTTGGTTCGCTCTCGGCGAAGACCCCTGGCCGGGGCTGGCTACGAAAGGTTCCCGATTTGACCGTATTGGGCATTGACTCAGACAGCCCAGAGCCTCGTGATTCACTCACCAGTAATAGAACTCCCTGAAGCGCTGTCCAGCTATGATGACAGGATAGGGGCTGTATATCTGAGAGTAGCGCTCCGGGTGATCCATCACATCAGCACTGGCCTTGGAGAGAATAATTTATAAATGTAAAATTAGCAATTGATGAAATATAGTAAAACAATATACCCTTCATTTTTTTAAAGTCTCACATTTCACTGCAGAGTGAATGATCATTAAATGTCAGAAATTTATCTTGTACCTTTTGAAAATGACATTTATTCAGACTTTGCTTTAAAGGCCCAGTGTAGTAACATTTACTGGAAAGAAAGCACACCGAGAACAAATTAATACCTGTTTAGTTTTCATGTATAGCATTAGGCCTGTGAGCATGCTGTCAAATTAACTGCAATCTGACGGGCAGGCTGAATGACCCGCACTGAATGAAGCAGACATCAGCAAATGACTGGAAAACATAACGTGCATCTGGCCTTGACAATTCCCCTCTTAGCTGCCTTGCTTCTGCACACCTTGCAAAACAACAAATGCTTGGTGTTGTGAGAGCCTGTCAGTACAAACAGCAACCAAGGAGCTGATGCACAGATCATTCCAGTCCCATAAAACAGAACCACAGATTATCAACAGATTAAAACTACAGGGACCGATATAGGGATGACTCCCCATCCCACTCACGATCTCAGATATTTCTTATACAAGTTGTGATATTGGGACAAAAACCACACAGTCAAGGGTATACAGTACATCATGATATTATATCACCAAATGTAAGTTATTTATTCATTCATTAATTTTAAATTATTGTCTATTTATTTACTCATCATCACCTTCCAGCAGAGAGACTTCCAGACAGAATGAATCTCCTTAGCCCACTCCCGAAGAGCTCTGTCTGTTATTCCTTCCAGGAACTTTGGAAGTTCCTGGAAGGAATTTTATTGAATCAATATTTCAATAAAATATTGATTTAGGGTTAGCAACAGCAACAACAACAACAAAAACAACATAGTTTTGCAGTTTGTTTGGGGTTTTTTTTAAACGTAGGAATTTCTCAGACTAATTCTATAAAGGCCAGGATTTTACCTGCTATGCCAGTCTGGAGGGTTGGAAGATTCTGTCGTTGGTGCCTCAAAGTACATGTTGACAAAGTCATTTAGTTTATCACTCGGGATGGTCGTGTTTGCATATGTAGTGGAAAGGTTTTGAAAAGCTGTTAGGACAAAATCTGTGGGAAAAGATGGAGATAACAGTATGTGTGTGTGAACATTTGGGTTTGTGAACTTAAGCTAATAATAAATTTGTGGCTTGACTTACTGGCAGTATCCCTCAGGTGCATGTCCACAAAGTACTTGTCATCATCAAATAGTTTTGCTTTCTGCACCTCATGCAAGATTGGCCCCAAACAGTAGATTTCACTATGGCAAAATTTAAAAAGTCAAGAATTGGTGATTACAAAGACGCACTAATTAGATAAGTCAAATGTCTCCAAACTGTTAATGTACTTTTTTGTTTGTAGGTTAAAAAAAATAAAAAATAAAAATACATTGGACTCAGTGTACAAGGTTGTTGTGTGTAGCGTTTTCGATCAGATTAAGCACCAGAAAAACAACGGATTAGTGTGCAAAGACCTTTACTTTATAATATGCAACAATTGTAAAATATTTAATTTTAGACACTGTGCCAATATGCTATAGTATGGAACCAGGCAATTGCAAACAGGTTTTCAATTCCAGAATGATGATGATGTTTATGGGTTGCAGGAAAGAAATAGCTTTGAAAAACACTTATGTAGTGCAGGAGTGAAATGTATTATTTTTTATTTTAAAACATATAAATTGCACGTTTTGTCATCATTTTTGTTTTTTGTCAATGTTTCAAATTATAGCCTTATCTTTATTATATGCTCACTTCTTTATTTCTTTGTGCTTTCTGTAATACTATACTGTAATAATAATAATGATAATAATAATAATAATAATAAAGAGCAGGCCCTCGCTGTGGCTCAGTCCCGATGGTGATTTATAGTGATAATTAAATCGAACTGTACCCCGTACAAAGATGGCGGAGGCATTGACGCATCCATCCCATTAAATAACGCAGCTCAGGGCCATTCTCATGCGTATGTACATATTTACAAACACGTTTTCTGTTATTTTCTATCTATCTTTTCAAATAGAAAAACTGTGAGACATCTCGATCTCCGTTTAATCGGGAGGCGACTGGTTTCCGTTTCGCTTTAGGACGGTAAGGTGGCGAAGTAAAGACAACAGCTAGACAAAGTTTACAACAATTTTCCACATATACAGAGGATGCACACTTTAATTATATTGAAATTAAAAGACATATGCGGGTAAACTTTGAGTGGAACTTGAGTATGTTGCTCAAGTTCCACTTATGGCCGGGCCAAGTGTCCTACATTACCTTTCGGTAATCAATATGGTAATGTATTGACAGATGGGGGGGCAGATGTTATTAACTACGGAAGCGCATTGCATTAACAATCTGAGTTTGTTATTTAATACAACTGATACACAAACCCCAGTGCAGGACTTCGTAACGAAGGCCGTACAAGTTTAAACAACAACCCCCAAATCAAGTGATAAAACGCCAAACACTGAAATTATGATATTGATTGAGAGTACTGGGATATATTTTTGAAAACTGATTAGTAAGCAAATACATTACTAATTAGGTTTCTCAAACGGAATACCGCTCCAAGCACCGATTTAAAAAAAAAAAAAAAAAAAAAAAACCGGGGCGGGATGAGTTTATTTTACCTGTCACATGGTGGTGGAGAAGCCACGTTAACATGCACCAGGAAAAGTAGAGACACACACTCAGCATTCTGCGCTCTGGCGACATCACAAGGCAACGACAGACACTGTGGACATGGTGGCCTTTTATGATATGCGAACGGCAGCCACGGACGTGTTGACCGGAGTGGACCGGACTTGTGACCTCGCCAACGTGAAACGTTGTCTCTGGCCGTCCGAGTTCTGCTCCAATCACGACCGACTTGCGCCTAAAGCTGTGGCATTTTTGATAAGACAGCCCAGGCTGCGGCTTTTGACTTCCGACTACGTCCACTTTTCCCAGGACAATTCTGTTATTTTCGCACTCTTTTCCTGCTGGTCGTTTTCACGCCCCTCCTCCGTCCATTTTCTTACCATGTTTACCTCAAATATTGTCATTTAGGTTACTCGTCATTTGAGTTATTTTAAGTTTACCAACATTTTTTCCCCCTCTCGTTTCATGTCCACAGCCAAATTTTGCAATGAAATCTCAAGTAGTAAATCGATTTCCCACGAGTGCATTAATGACAGCTGGTTTCACCTCATTTTCCCCTTATTGCTTCGTCATTACGACTTGTAAACGTTTTACTTTTATTTGTACAGCGCTAAATCACAACCGAAGGCGTCTCGAAGCGCTTTGCACTGCAAAATTAGGAGAAAAAACAAAATAAACCTCCAGTGAGTGCAAGCAAGGTGTGGGAGTGGCCTGGAGAACCTCCCCTGGTGCAAGATACCTAGAGCAGATCAGGACTCCAGACGGCAGTCGTCTGCTTTAACCAGTTGGGGCGAAAAGGAAATATAAAAAATAATGAGAGCGGGAGAGAGAGAGAGAGAGAGAGAGCTGCCAGAATGAATATGAGCAATGAACCAAATACTTACAAAGCTCTAATTGTCTAGATGTTATTACAGATATAAATAATAGGTTGGCTAAACATAAATATGTACACGTTATTGTGTAATTATACATCAAATTGTAAAATTCAAAACGTTTTTGCTGTTGCATGTTGAAAGTAATTGGAAGGGGAAGAACTTGGCAGAGGTGGGGCAGGACCAGGGTGGGACGGCTGATTGGACTGAACCCTCCCCCGCCAGATCAGGCCCTACGTTCTACATGCGGCTCTGACAAGTCTCCAGTTTACCCAACTGATCTGCTTTGTCGGATTTAGTTGACTGAAATTGATGTGAACAAATTGATAGTCAGTCAAAAGATCTCATCCAGTTTAAGGCTTGCTCTTTAATGCCAAACACATCCTCTAGTCTCCGCAGATGAATTCGGAGGTCAAGTGCAACACTGAGATCTAGTGGAACAAACAGCCTAACAGATGGAAGGCCGCTGTCAGAGGTCATCGGGAGTTCTTTCCTCACCTTGAGCAGTGCAGTCTCCGTAATTTGATCATCTCTAAAACCTGACTGAAACACCTCAATTAGCTTGCTGTCATGCAAAAAGTGACTTAGCTTTCTGGCAACTATTGCATCTAATATCCTAGACAGGAACATAAGGTTGGAGATTGGCCTATCATTAGATAGATAAGGGGTTTAATTACAGATACTTTGAGGGATTGTGGAATATAAACTGTGGTTAATGACTAATTAATTACTTTAAGTAGTTAAGCATTAATTAACAGTCTTACCCTCTTTAAGAGTTTAGTTGGAATGGGGTCCTACAGACTAGTCATCGACTATGCAAAGAAGATGAGAGAATAAAGTTCAGAGAGTCCAATTTGCTGAAAACTCTCCAGATGATTGTTGGTGTTGCTCAGCCTCAAGCAGTTCTTCTGTAGGGCCAGAGGAGGACAAGGGACGGTGGGTCGACGTGTGCCTTCTATTGTAAATAAGCTTCATTTTGACTTAAACCTACCAATACCTTCACATGGTTTTATCTTCACCAGAGACCTGTGTACTGCAAAAGTAGGTTCAAACTACAAACAGACAGTAAATTTCAGTGAGCTTTATTTTCAACAAAAAAAAAAAAATTTAACTTTTCAATAATGACATTCTTGAACTGAAGTCCATTGTAAAATTAGCATCACTGAAAAAAAAACAGCCAATTGAATAACGACCAAATTCTGATAACTTAAATCTCACTTAAATTTGGACACTTTTTCCCAATACAATGAATGAACATTTCACTTGAGGAAAAACAAATTCCAAATTTAAGGGCAAATTCTCTAAACCTTTTTTTTTTATACCCATTACCATTCACCTCTGGATCTTTATCATCCTGTTTTGTAACGCCCGAAGGCTCCTCCCCGAGTTATTTTGCTGATGCATATGCTTACAGAGGCATGCTTTCCACACTCCACTCGCACAGCAGGACGGTCACACAGCACACTAACGCCGTGTCGTTGGAAGCGGTGAACCGCATGCCAATATGAACATATGCATCAGGGCAGCAAGAGTACCAAATGACCCACCCCAAACAATTTAAGAAGCCCTTGAAGAATGAGACAATTTTGTTTAAAGAATTTTCCAATTGGTGAGCCAATCTCAGGCAAGATGCTCTTGTCTCAGTCTTTAAGGGTCTGACATGGCAGCCACCGGCAGTACACAACCTCCTTGCACCCGTCAACAAATTTTAAATGGCCAATTCAACCCTTAATGCTCTCAATTCAAGGGTACTGCCAGTAGGCTGACAAAAAGCAGACAGCTGCCGTGTGTCTGCGCAGTTTGACCCCTGTTCAATCAACTACTGTAGAATTTGGACTTTTTTTTTTTTTTTTTTTAACAATTTACCACCTTCACTCTCCAGCGGATGAACCAAAAGAGCCAAATTAGTTGCGTAGATCTTAAGGGGGACTGAACAGAGCTGAGTGAACAGGGATCACCGTTCTAATCAATGAGAAATGGAAACGTTAAACTGACCGGGGCGGTTGCGCCGCCGTCAGCGGCTTTGAGGTTTCTCAATGATTAGAACGGTAGTAAGAGCATCTCACCACAATAAAAAAAGGGAATTGATGGCAGGTTTTTGCTCAACATAGAAGTGGTCTGAAGACCTTACTGCAACACAAGTTTGTCACGTTGCACAAAAAAAAAAGAAAAAAAAAAAAGAGCTCAAAACGTCAAATCAATAAGGGGCAGAGTGGAAAAGCTATTAATTCAGCAGTCTGTGATGCCCAAATTATTTTGAACCAGCAGTCTAGAGTTTTTAAATTCTTTGTGCCTCTTCCACATCATTATTTTTTTTTTTTTACTTCTTTCAACAAATGTTTTGCACCTCTTAAGCTCTTATTTGGGCATCACAAATGTAAAAACAAAAAAAACAAAGCAGTGCCATCTGATATTGCATGAACCCATCTCTGCATTTTAAGTACTGCACAACTTGCTCGTTGCTTGCTTGCTTGTTTTCAGTGAAGCGTGTTTTGTTAGCTGGTGTCACATGACCGAGCTAACTCGCAAAGCAGAGAGAATGAGTTCCTGCTACATTTTGGGTCAGATGTTTCATTTTGATGCATTTGGCCAACATTCTTCAAAATAGGGGGAGATAGATGCACAGCTTCTTCAAAGGGAGATATATATATATATATATTTTTTTTAAATAATTTAGCTGTGCTCCAAGCACACAAAGTTCAATGTAACAGTTACTAATTCCCCCAGAAAAAAAAAAAAAAAAATCTCTGCCAATTCCGCTGCACTGCAGCAAGTAGTACTACTACATGATAAAATATTATTTTCTCTTCCAGCATCAACACTCGCTCTTACAAGTGGTCGTACAGAGTGTCTCGAGAGTCAGTTTCACAAGTTAAGGCTGGTGACAAAGAATTTGTTACTCCAATGCCCAAGCTGCTTAACAGAGCCATCTTTTTCTAGACCAACACCGGTAGCTGGAGAGAATGGGCAGCAATTTAAACAATCTCAGCTCTTAAGTGCAGCTTTGAAGAATTGCATTCTCTAAATGAGGGGGGGGGGGGGGGGGAGAATAAAAGATTATCAACGATGAAGTTATCTGCCGTGCCCCCCCCCCTCTCTTCCCAAAAACAAAAACATGCACTAGCTCTTTAATCTTTTGGGATCCTAATAACTTTTGCAATTTCTAAAATTATAAATAAATTTCATAGGCCAATATTGCAGATCAAACAAACTGGCATATTAAGGAAGCGGTCTCCAGTGCTAACAAGAAATGGGGATTTTCAGTTTGTCAGCCAGCCTTTTGAACTTGTAAAACAATCTTAAAATGAAGGTATATACAAAGGTGTAAGGTGCAGTCCATTTGTTGCCTGCACATCTCACAGAAGTATGGCCATCCATAGGAAAATTAAACACAGGACAAAGAAAAAAAAAAAAATCGTTCCTTACAATTAAACTCCACCGACACGCGACTCCTCATGACTCATGTTGAGAGGCAGCTTACTCATTAGTGTTTTGACGCTGAAGACAGAGGAAAAGGGTCCAGTTCTTCTAGAAGCACATGCTTCTTCACAAGCATGGTAGTCTGGCTGTATCCAAGAGGAAAAGAAAAAGTTTCCATCTCTGTCCATGGAAAAAATCCGAGTTTGTCCTCATTCGTCAGCCAGACCAGAGTACAGCTGAACCAGCGAGAGATCGTAGACCGTACTTCCACCCTACCTCCATTCCACATAAACAGACGACCCGACCAACAATAGTTCTGAATTCACCCTGTGGTGGGATGAAATGAAATTTTCTTTTCTGCAAGGTGAGCTCGAGTGTGTGGGATGAAGTGAACGAGATGGCTAATGGTGGCGGCAGATGAGAAGTTATTACTTTAGAATGAATTGAACTGCTTGTTAAGGCACTTGATACAAATTGGTTAAAACTTCTAAAAGAAACGGTGGAGAATGGAGGATGTCGTACAGTGGTCTGTTGGTGCTGGCTTTGTGTCACTGTTCGATACGAATCGCCAAGATATGCACGGAAATATTCTTAACTTGGTCCCGTGCTTTCCTCCCAGTGCTCGTCTTCAGGGTGTGGTGGTGCAGCACAAAGCCCCAAGAAAAGGGCAAAATGAGTTCTTCCAAAACATGTCCATCGAAATACACATTCCTTATGGTGGCATCCAAAAAAGGAAGACAGAAACTGTACATAAAACAGAACTCCAAGACAAGGGGAACCAGGGGGCGGGAAAAAAAAGAAAGGGGAATGGAGGATGGACTGATCTGTCAAGAGAAAGAATGAAACTAAATTACCAAAAATATAAAAGCACACCATGTCAAATTACATTGACAAACTGAACATTCAAGCGGCCCATTTTAGCTGGTGTGGAGTGAGGACCTGTGACTTACTGGCTCATGGCTTGACTTCTTCACCAGTCTCACTGTGGTACTCTGCCACATATAGGCTCTTGTCAATGATGCCAGGGATGGGCTTTATCTCCGTTCCAAGCTGTTCCTCGATCCCCTTCAGGTTGAAGCGGTCGTCATAAGTGATTAGGTTGATGGCGAGACCCAAGTGTCCAAAACGCCCTGAACGGCAGGAGGGGAAGGGGCAGAAGAATGTTCAGAACCACTTGAGCAGAAGAGTCTCGCAACCGATACGGCTAAGCAAGCGATACACACTTACCAGATCGACCGATGCGATGCAAGTATGTTTCTCCCAGCTTTGGAAAGTCGAAATTGATCACAACATTCACAGCTTGAATATCAATTCCTCTTGTGAAAAGGTCTGTGGGAAGACATGGAGGCATTTACTACCACAAACTCCAAACAGGCCAGGAGATATTGAAAAATTATAAAAATGGAATGATCTACAGAAAAGTTAAAAATATATAAATAATCAAACTATAACCCAACTTCAGTTTGCATATGCATAAAACATGTTGCGATATGATAAGCAGGACCAACCAGATCAATTACACCATTCAGAGATGTTTCTTCAAACTTAGTCAAGTTTGTGGAAGGTGACAACCTACTGTATAACATTATCACCACGTATGAAGATGTCAGTGGGCTTTTTTATATTTTTACATTAGGAAAATAATTAACAGTATTTTTTATCAAAAAATACTGTTTAATAAAAAGAAGAGTTGTCCTCTTACCAGTGCAGACAAGATTCCTGCAGAGGCCATTTCGGAAGTCGTGGAACACGCGGTTACGATGCTCCTAGAGAGCACACAAGACAACGATACATTCACATATTAATCACCTGGGGAGCTGCAAAAACCATTTTACAGCAATGTTCAGTTTGGTTAATGAAAGCTTAAAGGCATCTTCAAAATATCAAATCATGAATCAATGGGTTATGCACACTTTTCACTGACCTGTCTCATCTTGGCATGAATATAGAAACATGAATAACCAAGCTGGGAGATCTTCTTGGCAAGAAGCTCCACTCGCTGAGAGGAGTTGCAGAAGATTATAGACTGGTTGATCTGGAGCTGAAAGAACGCCCGCCACGGTTAATATGTGAAAGTGTTGCAGAGATCAGATCTTCCGTTTCATAACTCTGACATAAATTAGAATGACTGTTTGAATCATCTCAGTGTTGCTAGAGACTTTGGCTCAGTACAATGCTCAGCTTGTCATAGTTATATATATACACATTATCTGTAGTAATAACGCAGACAATGCCATAATGTAGACAGACATTGCCCATTGGTAGCTTACTACGACAGAGGTTAGGTATAGAGTTCTATTATTTAAGGAAACAGGTTCTGAATAATGACAAACCATTTAAATTAAAAATTCAAACTACGAATTAGCCAAATCAAGCTGTTTCAGCTACATTTAAAAAAACAGAACTTAATGAGTGGTGCCTAAAATAAACTATTTGTACTTTCTTCATATTATTTAAGTCACAAATCAAACAAACGTATGAACAGCCTGCAGCATTTGTTGAATGACAGGAGGGAAAAAAAAAAAAAAAAAAAAAGCTGCATCAGATTCCAAAAGCACCACTTACCCTGGAGAACAAGGTGTTAAGACAATGGACCTTTTGCCTTTCAGTTACATAAGCGTAATACTGTGTGACGCCCTTCAGTGTCAGCTCTTCCATCAGGTTGATCTCGTATGGTTTCTGCAAGTGTGACGACTGCAATGTAGAAAATAGGAATTTTCAAACAGAGGACTGCAAAAGGATCGTTTTCTTTACCACCCTACGGAAAAGGATGGAGGTAAAAAGTGAAATGGGTAAAACAAAAAAAAAGGAGAAACCAACCATAAACTTCTGCACACTGAGGGGGAAAGTTGCGGAGTAAAGCAGAATCTGCCTCTGTTTGCAGAGGAAGCTCAGTATCTCTTCCATCATGACCACAAAGTCCTGAGACAGGAGTTTGTCAGCCTGCGGGACAGAGGGATGTCAAAGGAAAACTCACTCACTGAAAGTCACCGGAGGAAAGAGTTTGAAATGTTAAGAAATCAAAACCATTCATCTCACTTCATCCAGGACAATCATCTGCACTTGATTGACTTTTGCGACTCCTTTCTTGATGAGGTCCAAAATCCTCCCAGGAGTGGCAATGACCACATGTACTTGGGGGGAGAAAAGGGGAGGCGGGGCTTAGATCATCTGAATACTGCATTAGCGGTCCACAAGGGTTCCAGTCGAGGGAGTTGATGAGCTTACCCGTTTCATCAAGTCTCATGATGTCGTCGCGTAGGTTAGTTCCACCTGTGGTTGCCATTACCTTCACTCCACCCATGTGTTTGCTGACCTGGATACATATTTGGCTGACTTGCAGGGCCAGTTCTCTGGTGGGCACTATGACCAAAGCTGAGAGGAGCAGAAGACATGCGCATACAATAAGATTTAACTGACCTTTTGGTCTCAGCAAAAAAAAAAAAGGGGGTTTATAGACACTACATGGACAATTAGCGACAAGAAGAAAAGTTATTGTATTTCAACTTTTACACACAAGATGAGTGGATTGTGTAAGACTAAACAAGCGCAAAACAGAGTGTTGTGCTATTTTGCCAAGACAAAAAGCATAAAAAATTAACAAGAATTAGAGTCAAGTGTAAACAATTTAGTAGCGGAACCCCAGCCTGTACCTTGTATGCAGTCCCTCTTGAGGTCAATACGTTCAAGTAAGGGAATGAGGTAGGCTCCACTCTTCCCTGTGCCATTCTTGGCCCTGGCCAAGATGTCTCTTCCTGACAGTGCAATGGGAATACTTTCCTCCTAAGAACACATTGTAACAAAAGGTTAAAACGGCAATATTATTTATTGGACACCATTTTGATGCAACAATCATTTTTCTGATAATTTGCTTTATGTGTTTTGTGTGAATCTTAAGCAACTTAGCCATGTCTGTCATATCCTCGCAGGGTCTGATGACAGTCAAACTTAGTGGTCAAATTTTTTTTCACTTCCTTTTCTATCTACTTGACTGCACTACACTTGCGCTGTTACCAGTTGTGTAGGATGAGCTGATGTAATTTGTGTGTGTGAGCGCGTGTGGGAGAGGGGGGGGGGCATTTCCGTCTCATTTGCGCTATTTCCAGCCATTCACCAGTCCATTTATCACTTTTACTTCTGTCAAGTTATCAAAGGTGCTAGGTAGTGTACATCTTGTATATCACATGGTGGTAATGGGGGAAGAAAACAAAAAAACAAACAAGTGCAGGACTTGGATTTTCAGAATGCCATCATTGGCACACATTGCCCACAGTACAGCATGTACCTGGATTGGAGATGGCTTTTCCCATCCCATCTCAAAGATTCCCATAAGCAGCTCCCTCTTCAGGCAGTAATCTTCAAACTCATTGCCTTTAGTTGCAGTCACGTCCTGGGGTGGCAATGACAAATCAGTATTTGGCAGACACACGGTCAATAATATTTCACTGATATTCAATTATAATAAATCAAACTGACAGAAGGGGATAATTAAATACATGTATCACTAATAGTACTGTGAATACAAAATTATCAAGGCTTCAACAGTCGTTCAGCATTAGAGAAAAGCTTTCTCGTACTAACCGAAGTTTTCATCCTCATATCTTTTGGGGGCAACTTTAAATTCTTCTTCCAGTCATCTCCAGGCCTGTGAAAGGTCAGCATTTGTAAATAACCATTTAAAAAAATAATAATAATAAACTCAGAACCATTCAAACAGTAACAATCTGTTGTAAATGTATTGGTTTCCACAACCAATTGACTTACTTAATGACGGAGTTGGTCGTTGGGGCTGGCTGAGAATTACCATTATTAATTGCACCTTTCATCTGGTTAACCTGATGCTGTTGTGTGCCACCTCCACCACCACCTGGTGCTCCTGCAGGCTTTACTGAACCTCTTAGCTGTCCATTCTGGTTCGGCAAGCCCATAATTACTGGGTTCTCTGTCCTGGCAGTACTCATTCTTTAATTTTTGAGTTCAACAAGTAATAATACCTTCAACAGTATTTAGATTTTGTGAGTTCAGTCTCCTTGCAGAACTCAGATTGTCCTTTTCCTGGGATTCCCTATCAATAATAATGCAAAGTATATAGGGCAAATCTTTTTTTTTTTCCTCTGCAGTTTAACTGATCAAATCAATCACTCGATTTTTGACAATATCAATTACTTTAGTGGATTGGGATTTAATGTACATAGTCTCCAATTATCTAAAAAAAAAAAAAAAAAAAAAAAAAAAAAACATAAGCCAGGAAGGCTAAACTAGCTTTTACACTGTGGCCGACTGCTCAGCTAGCCATCTTGCGTAGCATAACTGCGCCGTTGTGTTCCTGTGTTTTCGCCAACCCTGAAAGAAATATGAAACAAGACATAAAAAACAAAATTTAACATAAACGTAAAGACATAACATTGTGAGTGAACGTCCAACAAATTCGTTTTCAGGTGATATCAATCGACAGCTGGCTTGATGTCAAAAGTTAGCCAGCATAACTGCAGATGACAAGGTGGTGATATTTTGTTAACCCTTGCTGACAACGTGAAAACAACGTCGACGCAAACATGTAACCACCAAACCAGCCAAAAATATATGCATTATAATGTCTTCGACTGGATCGTCAGAGAAGGGTGCCATTACATGATTGAAACCCATAGAAAGAGACTTGTGAGCCAGTTGAGTCGAAGAGAGTCGCCCTTTCCTATTGCTAATCATCGACATCTGGCTAACTAGCGCATGAAGCATTAGCCTGCAGCTAACGCACTGTTCTTGAAATCGACATCACGTTACATCATTTCTGACGATGAGGGAAATACCCTCGTGTATGTTACAACCTAAATACCTTGAAGTACTACAGTGACAAACCTCCTTTGCATCATCTAAAAAAAAAAGACATCCGCAGTAAACGCATTTAGCTCAGCCAAGCTACGTCAGCTAACTGGTCACCAGAACTGGCTAACGAAAGCGAAATAACAACTTGCAATAATCATTTGAGTCAGAACGAAATCGTGACATACACGACGAAGTAGCTTAACTTTAGAGGTGCGTGAATTTACCTGTAAATACTTGAGATAAGTGGTTTCCTAAGCGATATTTCTAAGGTGTTCTCAATTTTCAGCAGACTACGAACGAGCCTTCTTGACCAAATGTTCAAGATGGCTTCCTTGTATTTGAGCCCTCCCCCATCAAACGAATCAGCTGATTTTATTTCAAATCGATGGCTAAATCTTTTTTTCTTCTTCTAATTCTTCAGAATGAGAAATACACTAGCATTGTACGGCAACATAAAAACAAAAAGCGAGTCCTGCTTTTTCTCTTCATCCAGTGACAATTAAAGTCAAACCAATGACCGTCTTTGTTAGTTTAAAATAGGAACATAAAATGGTACAAAAAATGAAAATAAACAGACAGGTATTCTCCTTGGCTGGGAAAAATTACACCGTCGTTGTTGGATAGAACATATTATTCTCACAACCATTTAAATATAATTCCTGACATGGCGCACTGATGAAAAATATTACGCGTGTCGCACTGTTTGTGACACTTCCGGTCTGTCTTTCATCCTAAATTTTTGGTTCATCGTCATAAGTAATACATTGAATTGTAATTTCGCGATGTTTAAAATGTCGTGATTTAAAAGATTTACAATCTGTGTCATTTGTTTTCTTATAAACTAAAAAGCTATAAGAAAATTTCCTGAAGAGAAGAGAAGAGCTTGCTTCCCACTTTAACTATTCTAACGATTTCTGAATGACAACATTGATTACACTTGTTTTTAATATTGGAAAACAGGACACATTTTAATGAATTATTAATTAAGTAAGCCCATACCACCCAAATTCATCAAATGTAAACAGGTATCATCACTGAAATTTAAAAAGTGCAAACTGTGTTACATTCAAGAATTTACATAATATAGATGCCTGAAACTAATCTCTTACTTGTCTCACGTGAAAACACTTTTTCATTTGTTTTTTGTTTGTATTTTTCAGTCTTTTAAAATAATACACGTCTCAGTGATATTAGTTCATACGTTACATAAAAGAAATTGAATCTTCATGTAATTATTTTGTGGCACCAGTGCAGCACCTCTTCCCAAGGTGAAGAAAAAATGACTGCCTGCCAAACATCTTTACAATTGCAGCCTTGTCATCCACCCCAACAGAATTTAAGGTTTAAATTTAAGCCCTTTTCAAGTTACTATACTTCAGTACACTTGTATTGTTGCTATATATATATATATATATATATATATACACACAAAAAAAAATAAATGAAATAAAATAAAATAATATATGGTTCAGTAACTGTGATTCACTTCATTGCTCTTGCGTGCAAGTTTCCCCCAGGGCCTGTTATATAGGGCCTGTTTCTACTTTACGTGATAAAATCACTTCAGCATGGAAATCAGCAAAGCAGAGAAGGTGGCAAGGAAGGAAGAACAACAACATTTCACAAGAACTGAAGGTTACACATTTTTGTGAGCATTATGACTCAAACGTATGAGTTCGATGATATGGTAAGTGATGGTTAATTTTATTAAGAAAATATTTCCTTCTGAAAAAGTTCTGCTTTAAATGTATTTTTAGGTGTTAATGTGGCAGGTGGGTCTGCTAGTACCATAGCAATTTGACTGATCTGTTTTTGAACTACACTGTCCTATTACTGCTAGCATATGTCATGACCATTTATTTCATAAATGATTTATATATATATATATATATAAATATATATATATATGTGTGTGTGTGTGTGTGTGTGTGTGTGTGTGTGTGTATATATATATATACATACATATACATGTGTGTGTATATATATAATGAAAACATTACACGGATAAGCAGGGCTTCTCTGAGGATTTATTCAGCAATACCAAAGTCCTGCTCTCCTTCACCACTGGTTCTCTGGATTCAATGTTCAGAGCCCAAAGCATAAATGGAGATGTCAAGTTCACCCTGTGCCCAATACTGCAAGCGACCCTGCACTACTGCCGCTTCAAGGTTCTTAAACCTCAGATCTTCCGGTCTCCGTCTTGCGCCACCGACGAGGAGCGTAAGAACATGCTGACAGAAAATGAAAAGATCAGTCAGAATGCCAGTAAAGAAATAAAGAGGGCACTGATCGTGTTCGCTCACCCGTACGACATATATATATATACATATATATATATATATATATATGTATATATATATATATATATATATATATATATATATATATATATATATATATATATATGTACATATATATATATATATGCGTGTGTGTGTACATATATATATATATATATATACATATATATATAATTTTATAATTTGGCAATATTGAGTTGTAACAAGTGGTTAATAAAAGTGCATACAATTGCTTTGTTTCTTACAGTATGACAACTCAACAGATGAGCTCTTATACATCTATTCTGACCAAAGTGGAAGCCTTTGCAGTGAGGAGAAACTCAGGACCTTTAAAGCGGTGTTCCAAACTCTGCTCTACAGCCCCATCTTCCTGCTGGGTGTGGCAGGGAACGGCCTGATGATAACTGTCCTCCTGCGACGCTGGCGTCTCCTGCGCATCAATGAGATCTACCTGCTTCACCTCGCCCTGGCCGACCTCATGCTCCTTGTCACATTTCCTTTCACCGTTGCTGAGCACTTGACTGGTTGGGTGTTTGGCGAGTTTCTCTGCAAGCTGGTGAACATGGTGCGGCATCTCAATATTCTCTGTGGGAGTTTGCTTCTAGCTTTCATTGGGTTTGATCGGTATTTGGCAATTGTCCATGCAGTTGCGAGCTTGCAAAGTCGCCGGAGGAAAACCGTGCACGTTACATGCACTATATTGTGGCTGGTCTGCTTGGCTCTGTCATTTCCCAACGTTGTGTTTTTCTCTGTGGCAGAAACCAAAAACCCATCTGGCGTTTCGTGTTCAGTTCATCAGTATGAAATGGCGGGTAACAACTGGGTGTTGACCTCAAAGCTCTTAGATCACGTGTGTTTCTTCGTACCGCTGATTGTCATGATTTACTGTTACACAGCGGTTGTAGTAACTTTGTTCAAGAGTCCGAAAAGCCAAGCTAAGCAACAAGCAATTCGACTGGCTTTGCTCATCACACTCGTCTTTTGTTTTTGTTGGCTACCATATAATATCGCCTTACTGATACAGACGATGGTGGACCTGCAGGTTATTCAATACAGAAACTGTGAATCATATCTAGAACTTAGAATAGCCTATACTGTGACGAAAACCTTGGGCTTCTCACACTCTTGGCTGAACCCTTTCCTCTATGCCTTCATTGGGGTACGATTCCGCAATGAGCTACTCCAATTGCTTTGTAAACTTGGCTGCAGTAGAATTTGTATGCGTCTTATTAGAGCTCAGGATCACCATAGGGCAGCTTCAGAAGGCACAACCACCACGAGTGCTGTCTTCATGTAGTAAACTTCTAAAATGACTTTATGCTTTACTGGAATCCCATTGATTTACAGTGTGTTTGTTGTTGATGTGATGGAGAGAAAAAAAAAATGTGTTTTTACTTTTCAAATATTCTGATCATGTAGAACCACTTGCTACATGATTTGCATTGAATAGATATTTTTATTTACACAAAATAAGAAAAAAAAGGTTGTGTTTGGTCAGACTTTCTTCGCTTGCATTTCTGCTGGTACTAACTGAATATAATAAAGATTTCATGTGTACAAAAGCTGTGTACCAATGTCAGTATTATTTAACAATGATAACTTACAACACAATAACCAAAATCACATTAGAGATACACGCATTTTTTTAGACTTCTATTAAAACACAGTTAAACAGAGCAACTTTAAACAATCACAAAGTGCATCTCATTTACAGCAGGTATATACATACATACCTTTAAACATATCACATACATATTTCCTTGACACAGCAGTTTGGTAGGTGGAGAAATAATCGAATATCATTGAACAAAGAGAAATTCTAGGCACTCAGCTCTCCAGACTGCCATTCTGTTCCCACAACAACAACACACACATATATTTGAAATATACATATAATACAGTATTTTAGAAAATGGCTTTAGTCTACTATTCAACCATATTACAGTGCTTTTAAATATTTAACATTTCAAATCGGTTGTGATCGAAAATCTTTGAGTAATTTCATCTCTAGTTTTTACAATTCTTCAGCTTAAACAAATATACACTGACCTTAAACTGTTTTCTTTATATAAATTAGATTAGAATGGCATGTTGGCCATACGTCCAGGGCCATAGCCAATCGGATTGTCCATAGACATTCCACGCTGTCTGAGGGACTGGGCGCCAATTATTCCAGATTGTGATTGGGACGGGGCCATCATGGGTCCCTGAGCGGACATCAAAGGACCCTGAGAGCCAAAAGGATCCCCTGGAACTGACATGGCACGCTGCTTAGCCTGCATCATCATAATGTTCTGCTGTACCATCAGATTGTGTGGGTGTTGTTGGGAGGGCATCATGCCGGGATATGCATTAGAAGGATGATGGGGAAGGCTGTTTGCCATCATAGCTTGCTGTTGCTGAAGTTGCTGCTGGGAAACCATGCCTGTCCTTCCCATCATGTGTTCCATGGAGCCCATACCTCCTGAAGGAACCATATTCCGAGAGGCCATACTTTGGTGAGCATGTGAAGGGTAAGATTGCAGCTGCTGTTCCGCCATCATATTCTGCAAGTTTACTAAGTGGGGGTTGGATGAAGGGCCACTGCTGTGTGAGGAACTGGCAGAGGAGAGTTGTTTGAGAAGCTGCTGTGGTGTATTCTGCTGAGGTGATGGTCCTGGATGTGGATTTTGGTGTTGGTCACTCTTTGGGAAATACTGAAGAGTACTACTGGGCTTGTCAGAGGGAATGATACGAGATAGATCAAACTCTGGGATCCCTGTACGAGTGGGTCGTATGACTTCACTTAGATCAGGGCCATCCTCCATGGGCATAGAGGTAAATGAGTCTGAGGAATGAGTGGGACATTGGAGAGGATGGCCTTTGCTAAGCAAGTGCAAGCGCTGAGGTGGTATGCCATCATCATTAAGCTGGGAGAAATTGTGCGTCATCCCACCAACAGGTGAGTGCAAGGGATCATGAGGTCGTTGCTGAATGCCAGGAAAGCCTGTCATTTGGCTTTGAGATATGGGTGAAGCATTACAGGGGCCCATTCCATCAGGTGGGCCTCCTCCCATCATTGGAGCGTTCATGGTTGGCATGCCCATGTGATTGGGAGAGGGAAGCATAGGTCTTGAGGCCTCATGAGATAGATGTGGTTGACTTTGACTTACAACACACATTGGGCTTTGTGGACCACTGTGGCCACCAATGGAACTCTGGGAGACAAGCACTTGAGAGGCTGGAGAGTTCCCCATGGCTCCTATTAATAAAACACAGCCAAATTAGAACTTTATTTTGCCTTAACTATCATCTTTGTATTGTTATTCAACATTTTGTAAAAGTGTATCATTTTTCAAGACAAATATTGAAGAAATTATCATGTAAATAAAAATCATGTAAATCATGTAAATAAAAATACCAATCACTCTACCAGTTTTCCTACCTTCAACGTTGACACCAGCTAGGAGGGGTCGGTCTGGCAACATCTCATCATCAGATGTGGCAATTGTCTTGATTGCATCATGGTAGAGGGGAGTAGAACTAGGCATGGCATATTTTGACATCTGAGACATAATAAGTGACAAAGGATTCTGGGAAGGAACAGCCTTGGAAGAGGAAGTAAATGGTAAAGAAGGATTCATAGGTCCTTGCTGGCTAATAGGGGTGGAGTTTAAACTCCTTGGGGGGAGTGATTGACCTGCAAAAAAAAAACAAAAAAAACAAAACATTAATAAAATGTGAATGTCAAGACGACTTGAGAACATCATCATCAGCAGACGTAATGCTGAATTTGGCCATCTGTACCTGTCTCAGTTGAACTATGTCCTCCGCTTCCTGCTAACCTACTATTAGGTGGACCACCTGGACTTGAAAGAGCTGTTTTAGGAGACACCCAACCTGGAGAACTGACGGCTGTAGTTACAGCTGGAGACTTTAGTTGTCTGGGGGAGGCAGATGGTGAGTGCAAAACAAGGTTGGAAGATCCTAGAACTTGGGGAGACTTCATGGAAGAGGAGGATGGAGTCCCTGCACCAGAGGCTGGGGGAAGAGGAGGGTGGTGCCCTGCAGTGACATGGGTGGGTGACTTCAAGCCGGGTGCAGAGGGAGAAGGTAAAAGAGGAGAAGGCTCTTGATTGAGTGATGGAGACTTCAGTTGATGTGGAGGCACTGATGAAGTAGTAATGCTGTCAACATTAGTCGACAGGTCTGATGGTTGTCTTGGACTGAGGTCTGTTACCCTGAGACCATCAGGCATAGACATATGACTAAGCCGGGATGTTGCACCTATTTGTTCAGGGCTTTGCTGATCAGCCCCAAATAATCCAGGGCCAGGCTGTTGAAGATAGGGGCCTCCCATTTGTTCTCCAGAAAAAGGGCCTTGATTGGGAAACTGGAGGGAGCTATCAGGTCCTGGCATCATTACCTTATTGCTCCCTCTTCCATTCTGTGAAGGCCTGATTTGTGAAATCTCCCCTGGACTTAACATTTCATCCAAAGGCCTCTCTCCAATAGGGCCTCCAATCAACTTCTGTGATAACATTACCTGCTGTTGCTGCTGAGCATTAATCTGTGGGTTCATGCTCATGATAAGATTGCTTCTCAGAGATGAATCAACAAAGTCTCTTCTCTGAGGGCCACCTCCAGGGGAGTTCATCAATTCCTGAGGAACAGGAAAGTCCATGGAATCAACATGAGAGGTGGGTGGACACTGGCCCATTCCAATATTAGAAAAATCTAGGCCTCCAGGATTGTCCAAAAGTCTTGAACCAATGTTGCCCTGTTGTTGAAGTTTGATTAACCTCTCAAGTTCAAACCTGGGAAGCCCCTGCCGTTTCTGCATGATGCGAAACACTTCCTCCTGAGTAAGCAGATGCTCTGACTCACTTTGCAAGTGCTGAGCAGGCCCACTGGGGTAGATGCCATGAAAACGCCCTCCACCACCTATGCTATTTGGAATATCTTCTAGCCAAATCATTCCTGGCCGAGAAGGCATTTGAGGTCTTTGACTCCTCACTGATAAAAGGTCCCCAGCACTATTGGGAAAGCCACCACCTCCAGGTGGTCCTCTCTGAATTGGCCCTAGAAACCTTGGGCCACGGGGTCCATCTTGGTGCATGTCCATTATTCGTGCGTTTCCCCCCAATCCGCCTCCCATTATATTACCAGGACCCCACTGCTGGCCTCCAGGTTTGCTGTGGTAGGGAGGAGGGGGTCCTCTTACTATCATTGGGCCTCCTGGCATGCCCATCTCAGACATCATTCTAAAGTGCTGAGGGTGCACATGAGGTTGCATTTCTTGCTGTCGTCTCTTCTCTAGGTAATATTCTTCTTGGAGTTTCCTCCATGCAATTTGTTCAGGTGTCAATCCGTCAGGTCCAGGAAAAGGAACCATGTCCACCCCGGGTGAAGCCAGCTGGTGGTGGGGAAGATGTGGGAGGTTGTTGTGGCTGTCGATTTGGGGGTTGTCAAGAGGAGGTCCAACAAGAGACTGTGTCTGAGAGATGATAGACTGGAGAGGTTCTTCATATCTCTTCATTCCTTCCATTGGGGCCAAAGCTGATGATAACATATGTCCATTGCCACAATTCCTGGAGTTGCTAGTGCAATTATCACTGTTGTCAAGAACACCACTGCCATTGTTGTTGTAATTATTACTTGGATTGGAAGAATTATTACTAGGATTGTCATTGGGATCTCCAGTGTCTCGAGGGCAACAACCTGCCCCACTTCGTAAAAACAGTCTTTCTATATCTCTCAGTGTTTGCAGAGAGCGCTCCCTGTGTTCCAGTTGCTCTTTGGAAAGACAGTCTGAATTCTCTTGGCCAATCCTCTGGCCCATTTCACTTTGAAAGTGTGCTGAGAGAATGGATGGATTACTGGAAGGAGAAGCAACAGGAAGATTCAAACCCATCCCACCCTCCCCATCTCCACTTCCTGGACAAGTGGCCAGGCTTCCGCCTTCTGCCATATGAGCATTGATGTTGTTATTGCTGGAGACTCCACCATGTCGTATCTGAGTGGACTCGCTGTCAGAGTGTCCTGCTGATGACGGTGTGCTAACAGCATGTAAAGTACCTCCAGCACCTGTTGAGGCTGGCTGAGGAGTGACACTTTGGGTTTTAGGGGTGCCTGTAGCCGGAGAGCTGCTCATCTTTTCAGAGAGATTAGGAAGCTTCCCTGATGAGTGGCCCTATGACAGACACAAGAAGAAAAAGATTTGTAGGGGATAAAATGTCATCAACTGCTATTGTTTTTGCTATTGTAATTGTTATAAGCTAAATTATTTCTAAATTCATGGTGTATTGTCCATTCAGAAATAAAACTAATAAAATGTTTTCAATACCTAAGAGTATTCTAAGCAGTCACTGAAACAGAAGGTTAAAAAAAAAAAACAGGAACAAAAAAAGCATCTAAGCTCAAAATAGATATCCAAATTGTGCTGCCACATACTTCCTTCCACATGCACCTGTAGCTTTTTCCGTGGTTTAATAGATTTTGTACAAACTTCAAACGTTGTACATTTGACTGACCTGACTCAACTTGGTAACTAGAACATTTTGCTGGTGAAACATGAGGATGGAATCGGTCTGTCCTTTCACTACTGCCTCTGCAGCACTGGGGAACAAAGGAGAGCAACTCTGAAAAATCATGGCATGCTTCACTGTTCGCTCTCAAATAAGACTGATATATAATATTCACAGTATCGTCAGGTGTGCAAACAGTTCTCACCTGTTTGCCAGGCCGGTGGTGAAAACATACACGACTTGCTGCTGAGGATGAGGCAGCTCCGTTTTTAGGCCTGAGCCTATTCCACATCCTACAGCAGGACCCCTGACCTCAGACATGGTTCCGGCCGAGGGCCCCTGCATCGCACCTCCCAGCCCACGCTCCCCTGGGAGACACAGTGATTTTGTCGAGAACTCTGATTCACAACTGTATTGGTAGCACACATTTTAGCTGCAACTTTACAACACTAGATGGAGGTAAAACACACCAAAAGTGAATTCAGCGAAGAGCCACTTTTCTTATGTATGAAGTGTCGACAGGATATGAAAAAAGGGAAAATTCTAACTAACATCATCGTTTTTAATATTCATTGACCTGTTACAGAGAAAGGCACCCCAGTAACTGACACAGCACATCCAACTGGCCTGAGATAAAGAAACCATGACTGTTTGTCCTGCATTTGGCCAGCAGGTCACACTGTGTGTTACTGGCATGGGGTGTCGTGTTCTTCTTCCTGTTTCAAGTCAATGAAGCATCGAAACGACTTTGAAACACATTTTCAGTTTAAAAAGTTTTACTCCAAAGTGCATTTGAAATATGCAAAAGCATTTCTAAATTCCAACACAATCGAGGTCATAATCAGACATTGTTAGTGACGGCTGAGGTACATTTAGGCGGCACCAGATGGCGATACATTACACTCCCTGTGGAAGGAGATACACTCACGGAGCATGGCAGCATGTGGCTTATCTTCATCTTCCGTGTCTGGTCCAGAGCACCATTCATCTCCACTGTATGGCTGTTTCTTTTCCAGAACACAGCGCCGCTTACTGCGCATAACATTCTCTACAACAAAAAAAAAACAGCATCACATCAATGTCAACTGCAGGACTAAACTACATTACATACTGTTTCGTTAAAACACTTCCCATCTTTTGTTACTTAATTTCTTCTGCGGCTGGCCTTGGCGTTAAACTGGGTCATAAAAAAAGGAGAAAGAAGTGCCGTTCCTTTCCTGGCTTGGTTCAACCTAAATGTTCTAAAATGTTGAGTGAGAGCCGCCCTTTGTGAAATCACAAGGGGAAATGTTATCTCACTGTCACAAGTAAATCGTAAGACTGAGCATTTTATGCAGTGGGAAGTTGTAAATAAATAAAAATGTAATATGGGAAAGATCAGTCAGTGGTGTTGTTTTGGGGGAGAATAATTAATCCTGCAAAGCAGGTCCACTGGAGTCAGGGATACAGTTTAAGATCTTGAAATGGGACATGCAGAGAAGTGCAAAATGATGAAAAAATGACTAGTAATAAAACTGTAAAAATGTCTCATCACTTTCACCAATTTAGAAAAGATTTAAAAAAGAAAAAAGAAAATGTGAAATAAAGACAACTAAGCAAGGAAAAGCACAGACCTCAAGACAGACTACAGACGCAGTGAGCGAGACGGAAAGGAAGAACTGACGAGATCAGAGGGACGACTGATGTCTTGACACAGAAAGAAAGCACTTGAGAGATCTTGCCTTCCGTTAAGTCTAATTGCAACTAACTGGTTCGTCTTCACAAGAGAGTTTATTATGGATTCGCCCTCCGCTACCAAGCGCAGACAGACAAAGGTTTTTCATTTTGGCAAAATGCAGCTGCTGACAAGTAGAGATACTTGTCATATGGAGGGTGGCTCTGTTTGAAGGAGCTTTTGTTCGAAAACAGGGGCGCAAGAAAGACAGACGAAATGTGTATTGTGTACATTCATTAGTGAAAGAATAATATCTACAACAATTATCTGTTATTCAATTTCTCTTCTTGCCTGTTATGTCTGTTGCTCACCTCGGACCCAATCACATGAAAGTCATCTCCTGTGAAACTTTCTCATGACTTCACAAATGGTTTCATAAGCAACAACTTCACGCTGTAGAAGATTTGCTCAGAAAAAAAAGAAAGAAAGAAAAAAAAGAGAAGTCTTTACCTCTTCCTACCCACACACTGTTGTCCTCTCTATCTACCACTGCTCTATGACAATCACATTGTTACAACTCCACGATCTAACAAAAAGCCCAGCTGCTTTCTCCGAGGAGTGCGCGTGGCACAAACTAACGAAAGCCGGGGGGGGAAATTCTGCTTCTGCACTGAAAGGTCAGGGCATTTCAGCACGAGAGAGAAAAAAAAACAAGCAGTCCTCTCAGTCCTGATGTTCACTTCCTGCCATTGGCAGAGGAGGATGGGGGCGAGGGCGGAGGAGTTGAGTGCACCTAATCTGCTATTTCTAGTTGAGATTTGGCTGACAGGAAGTTGAATTTTAGCAAACTTGATCAGACTGAGTGTCACAGCCAGTGTTTACTGTTACAGTTTCCTCTCTGTGCGCGGGCCTTCTTACCTCCTTTGGCGTCGGTATCCGGGCCCGGAGGAATGGCATTCCTGGACTCTGCGTCGTCCGTGGCGACGGTCCTCTCTCGCTTCGATTTGGTTTTAAGCATCGACCCGATGCCACTCGCCGACTGGCTGGCTGCCTTCAGCCCAGGGTTACATGGGGAAATCTGGCTGGCTTTGACTCCATGTCCGCCGCCACCGCCGGCGTACTTTGGACCCAGGTGGCTCGCAGCTCCCTGCTGCTGCTGGTGCTGCTGAGCCTGCGGGTTTAAGCTGGGTATCTGGGATCGGTTGTCATTGGTGACCTGTTTGCCATGACTGGCCAGTTTATTGTCTTGGAGCATTTGGTTGGCTGGCGAAAAGTTGTGGGACAGCTGCTGTGCCAGTTTGTCGGTGGGGCTCACATTGCTGAATGCCGACGCTGGAGGAGGAGAGAAAAGTATTGATTACGATGACTCAGATGAGTGATTCAGAGAGAAACCATGCAGATAACGCCCTGAAGTTCAAAGACAATCTCACATAACTTCTTCTGAACTCTTTTACTGTGTCATTTTGGTCTTCCCATGAGACTCAGCCTCATAACTATCCTGGACCTAACAGGGACTCTTCACTCACCTCAACTCCCCAAGGTGCTCAACTCAAACAGGTCATTCTGCTGTTCTCCAGGATCACGGACCACGGACAGACCTGCGGGGACACCAAGGGAGAAATATCATTAGCTGGAGCCAATCGACACTAGAATACGTTAGCTGTGTCTTCGCCATCTGGGACTACATCATCATCATCATGAGCAAAGTCAGGAGGCAGAGGCGGGAAGAGATAAGCGTTGATAAGACATAAGAGGAGAAGGCCAAGCAGACGCGACTGAGAGGTGACTGTTCCTTTAAGGGAAGGAGTGCAAAGGCTGAAGCGGAGGAGGGAACTTCAGCCAACTCAGAAGTTGCTCAGCAGCTCCCCCCCGCCCCTCCTGTGCACTTTGGGAAACCGCAAAGACGCATTCCATAACACAGTCTGTAGCAATACCTGTCCCCGTCACCTTTAGTCAGAGGCTGGATCATATTCTGCACAGCTAAACCCAGTTTCACTCAGCTCTGCTCGGACACAAACGCCAAACATTGACTCACCAGTGTCTTCTAAGCCTCCAGGCTCTAGGCGCTAACAAACTTCCCATATCAAACCCATTTTAACATGTTTGTTTTAGACTTCAGTGGAGCAGCCTTGCATGAGTACATTTGGCCCTCCGTTTACAGCCTTCATCATAAACTATCGACTTTAGTTTCCTGTTTAAAACTGATGTTTTTTGTGCCTTCCATGTTTTGTGGTCTCAGAAGCAAAACCTGCATGTTGGCGTTGTCACTGTCCTGGGACAAGTATCACTGCCATAAATGACATCACAAAGGGCTGATTTCCAAAGCTCCACCTTTAAAGCACACTTTCTGAAAAGACGTCCCGGCAAAAGAGATACAGGGCGGACTTACGACTTGGAATCAGGAAATATTTGGTAGGACTGAGACACATAAAGTTACAAAACACTGGTGAGCTGAACTTAACACAACGTGGGACTTTAAAAACAGCCTCAAACTATGCAGACCGACGATGGGCAGAAATCTGCAGCTGTGAGGCGAGATGACCTCCAGACAAGGCCACCCACCCGTGTCCGTAACCCGAGGCCTCTGATTTTAACCTTTGCAACCTGGGTGTTACTCAACATGTCCTGTCTCTCATTAGCAAGCCCCCTGAAAAAAAATGCTGATTTTGCACAGGACAGTCAACAGTTCCTGACTCGGTCTGACCAATATTTGGTTGAAACACTCGTCACCGACCAGGATATTTGGCAGACACGGCGCTGACTTCATCTAAATATTTCCACTGGCTTCCATTTTTGCCAATGACACCATTCCACTGTCGTGCAAAGCAAAGTCAGGCTGGGTCAGCAGTCCCGCCCCGGGCCGCTAGAACCATCTGTGCCGCTCGCGCACCTCGACAAGTTGCACCGGACACGATGCTTTCATTAGTCATTAACTAGCGCTGGCTTCAGGTGAACACAAAGAGATGCCTTGTTCGCGAGCCGAGAACTTCATCACTCATTAACTCAAACGAGGACAGTCAGACGTCGCTCCTGTTTACAAAGTGTGACTCACATGCTTTGTGTAACACAAAAGTGGAGGCAGACTAGTCGCAGCGCGAGCGGCTGACCTTTGAGTGGACAGTTAAGAGAAGGGACAGATAAGTAGACCTAGCGCCAGTTCAGTGGACTTTTCCATCATGTGTGCTGTCGATGATTTGATCAGCAAGGGAAACAAAAAAACCCAAAACAGCACAATGTCATTCAAAACGAGACAGCAGTGAATAAATAAATGATAACACAAACACCTGTCTGAAGTGGAAAAGTAAACGCATCTCTCGTTTTCAAAGCAACACTAAAGCTGGGTGTTGCATTACCATCATTCTTACATAATAGGTTGTCGGGAAATTACAGAGGCAAAAACCCAATTCAGACGAGGGGGACTTTTGACTTTGAAGTGGTTTTCAGGTAGAGCAGAAATATGCGCTAATCTGTCTGGATACCAAAATCAAAGCTTAATTTTATGTGATGACGTCGAGGAATAATTGAAAAATGTTTCCTTTGAGGTTTTGGAATATTGCTCGACAATAAACCCGGGTGATTTTTTTTTTTTTTTTTTTGATCAGCACATTAATGTTTAACTGAACTTTTGTCTATCTGTCAACGCAGGTTTCTCTATTCAAGCAAGACATATTCGTTCCGTTTCACATCTTGAAATGTACATGTTTTAGAAAAATCCCATTCATTCTGAAACTGGTCGTTCCAGTATGCAAATGCAATTCTATGAAACGATTAATTAAAAGTAATGATGACCATCGCAAATACCATGCCTGGATTTCACCAAACATTAACTGGATAAATTAACTGGAAATATTGATTTCTGAAGGGGAAATACACTCTGCTTATACTTAAAATAATATAAAGTCAATTGGAAAAAAAAAAACAAGTAACAAGCAGCAAACTATTTCACCAAGAGTTAGTGTAGTTTCAACAGTCAAATCGGCAAAGTCTCTCAACATTTGGGCCAAATACACATTATTATTATGATGATCATTATCATCATTAGTAGCAGTCCTTGTCCTGTTTGATCAGCCAATTATCAGTAAGAGCATTTGAGTCGCTGCATTTTCCTCAGAGCCAACCTGGCTAACAGCAAAGTGTACAGATGTACTGTATGTCAGTCTGCTTACAGTAAGAGGTGGCTGAGTTTCTATTTAGTCGCAGAGGGTCACACACAGTCTTTTCAGAACGGGCTGGTATTTATAGACCCGCTGAGCTGTCGGGAAGTCAGCGCGGACAGCGAGAACAAAATATGGAGCCAGTTCCAAAACACAGCGCTCCTCTGTTGACCGACCACAAGTTAACACTTAGGGCGAAAGTGTGCTACGCCGCTGATGAATGACTTGTGTGTACGAGGCAGGCGCACACGCAAGCTTCTACGGTTGACGTGCTTTGACAGCTCACAAGTGCTCCATATGGGCATGGAGCCACTTGAAATGGGTGTTTGGAAAGTAGGGAAACATTTTTTGCCCTTGTGTCACCAAACGCAACATTTGTGGGATGAAGCATGAGTCGTTATGTTATAAGTTGTCATTTATATATTAACGTGTAAAGTACAAAAAAAAAATCCAAAATATGAACAATATTTTAGAGAAATTGCTGCAGCTATAGACTCAATAAAACTAAATTATCTTCTTCTTTTTTTTTTTAGTTTTATTTACTGTAGCAGTGATATCGATAGACAGCCATAAAAAAAAAATGCATGCATTAAATTTTCACAAGTTTGGGTTTAGCCAGACTTCTGGGATGTTGGCATCTCCGACAAAGCAGTAAATAGAACCTGTTAATTCAAGAATATTCAAAATGTACAATCAATGTCATGTCATACACCTGTTAACCTGTTTACATTGCTCATACTGCACTGCTGTTTAGCTGTTCACATTGGTGTTTACATTACATTATTGCACTATACTGAACATTTCCACTCAACTTTCTTTTTATTTTATTTTACTGTCACAGGGTATACATATGTAGACTTATATATATTTAGTTGTTTTTTTTTAGGTATATGTGCACATTTAATGAATACTTGCATATATATACATATATATATGTATGTATTTTATTTATATATACTATGTAGACTTGTATATAGATCCTTATTTTACTCCACCAAGTTGCACACTGTTTATAGTTTATTTATACTTCCGGTTGCACATTGTTTACTTGTTTACCCTTACTTTTGACTTATTCTGTAGTTTGTTTTTTAACCTAAGTAGTAGAATAGAGGAAAACTGGAGTCAAATTCCTTATTTGGCATGTACAAACTTGGTCAATAAAGCTGATTCTGATACTGATTCTGATGTGAAATAAGATCTGCATTCGCTATTGAAAGCTCATTGATCCAAAGACAAAGAAATATTTCTTTATAACGTAGGACAGACCTTTGTTACACTTTGAGGAAATCATCTGTAACCTCGATACAACTTTGACTAATAGTTGCAGAATCTGGACACTTTTACCACCACCTCCGCCTGAGGCTTGTTTTGATGCTTTTGCCAGTTTGAGGTTTAAGCCAAAACATTTACGGTATAAAATACGAGCAACTAAATACCTTTCTGCAGTGTCGTGATTCCTACAAAACCTCGAGGGAGCTCTGCTTTGTCACAGCCTGCTCAAACTGACAACAGCACACCACCGATGGGCTTCCTCACCTGCTTTTCTAATGTGGGTTATGTGGCTGCTCTCAAGACTCCCTTCATGTCTCCACACAAAAGGTTTCATGCAAGCCTAAAATTGTCACCCTTAACACACTTTCACCTGGGTGACAATTCGCAGTATGTGCACAGGGCATTTCTCTGACTTCTGCCAGAGGCCTCGACTTGCTTTCCTGATTCAAGTCATCAACGTTGCGCACGTTGTTTTGGACTTGGAGACTGCAAGAGAGCCAAACAGGAACACGCAAACTGCAAATAGCTGAGTGCAAATGAAGACTTCAACTGAAACAGAGGAGTGTGAGATGGAGAGAAAGAGAGAGATACTCCCAGTTTATTAGCAGAGAGAAAGTGAGCAACATACTTTTAATTCAAATCCAGATGACTGACATTTAAGCGCGCTGGAGTTGAAACAAATGTGTTGAACTTGTCTCAAGAAAGAGAAAGACAGAAAAGTCCTTTCACAGTTTAAAACACCACCTAAACATAACCGAGTGACACATGGAGACGCAGTGATGGTCTTACAAGCTGCAGTACACTTGTCAAAAATATATAAAGGCAGAACCACTGCTTAAACGCCCCTGATGGAATCTAATAATCGCTCCCGTTTGCTCTGACATTTTAAAGTGCGCCCATACAACAATATGACAGCGTACTTTGGCTGCAGTGTACTGTCCGACAGTCTGCAGGTTGTGGCGAAAATAAAGAAATAATTGTTCTCTTGGGGTGGGGGGTGGGGGGTGGGGCAGGGGGAGGGGTGTTGTAGCAGGTTGCTGTGGTGACAAACCGTGTCGCATTGGCAGAGTAAATACAGGCTGGCCAGTGGGCGATTTGTGGTGAGAAAGGCACGCAGCACAGAGGAGGCACAGTCAAAAAATAAAAGGAGAGGTGGGATTGAAAAGACCTCCAACGGTCGGATCAGGCAAAGGGGATCCTCCCCTTGACAATTGATGAACCGTTCATAAAACAGTGGGACAAGAAGAGGTGGAAAATATTGTGCCATCACAAGTATTTGTTCATACCTTGTTTTCAAGCATGATCTCAAAGAAGAGTTTCGAACCCTTATGATGGGATGTTCTCTGGTGATTTCCTGCAGCAACAATCCTTCAATACCATATTAAATGAGTCTATTATCAACTCTATTCACTAAAGCAGAATTTTCTTGTGTTTAGAACAGAAAGAAATCTGATACAAGAATCCAACGTGACTCAAATTGCTCCTTTCGGCACCTTTCGAGCGTGACTAAGTGCTGACAGTGCGGCCGTGCACCCAAACCGCCTGTCGCACCCATGACACTGCCTACTTTATCTCAGGATTAAATCTTGAACATGCCTCCAATGACATTCACTCACAGCAGGCAGTGTCTCACTTGTACCTGGGGGGAGGGGAGAACACCAAAACCTGCATGCAGTAAGGTGCCGCTGTGTTCAAACAATAATAACGGCCGTATCTCGCAGGAAAAAGGGTGCGCACGTCACTCGATATGAATGTTATTTGACAGGAGTGCAAGTGTTATAGGCCGGGCAGAGTACTTTGTCAACACCGGACATGTAAATAATTGGATGCAAAGGATGTGCACAAAAAAGGGGGGCGAATCACAGCTGGCTGTGGGATAGCAATGGGATTCAAAATATAGTTTTTGTCAAAATAAATAAAATCACAGACAAACAAAACTGCATCTGGCCCTTTAAAGGCCCCATATTAGACAAATATTCTGAACTTCGTTAATGTAGAATGATAGTTGAACCACTGAGGATTAATTATATATATATATATATATATATATATATAAACTCAAGGAAAACAGAATATCTAGCTCTCTGGATTTGAGTGTTGACACTATCCTAAGAGTGTTAACAGTGAGGTATTAATGTCTTTTGTGACTTCACAAAGGGATGGTTTCCAGAAAATGTAGGTCTTAGGGCACAATTTCTGGGAGCAAGATAAATGGAAACAGCGAGATGAGTTTGCAAACAGGCTGCAAAATCCACTGGCCCACAAAAAGTTCTCCGTAGGACTCGTAAGTCAGCACGGACCAAGCGACTCTGTGTATACTGTGTGCTATCTCTGTACTGAGGAGTCAAACATCCTCGACAAGAAAATCATAAAACAAAGAAGATACTGTCAACCCAAGAGGCAGTTGACTTTCAGGTGAAAGCAACGCTTAGCGTGCAGTGGCTCTGGGAGACAGTTCAGATCAAGTTGCACACTCTGTTGGGAGCTATATATAGCTCAACAGGATATTGTAGATACACAAAACGCATGACGCACTAGTGTGCACACATACACCGGGGAGTGTGTGTGTGTGTGGGGGGGGGGGCTGTACGTCCCTGCTTTGGAAAAGACACATTCAACAGGCTGAACTAAGGGAGGAAAGGGCGCTGAGGGCTGTCATTGTCAATTATTTAGCCTCGAATCATTTAAACACATAGTGACAGGCAACTCCACAGTGGCAGTGTCTTAATGTTATACGATATTAAAACTGTATGGTTACAGCGTAGGCGGTGAAAAATTGTCAACTTTGGCAACGAACTCCAGCTTAACTTGATTTACAGCTTGCTATGCAGACCCGGAGTGCGCATGTCTGAGTGCGCGGCGGGGCAGGAAATACATTGCACTTTATAAAAGCTGAATAACTTTGCCGATTTTTTTGTTTTTGTTTCTAAATCAAGACAACTTTGACCCGCACCGACTCCGACAGGCAGTGTCAGAGAGTGCCATGCAGTCCCCGGTGGCCGCATGTCGGTCTCCGCACGCCCCGTGCCGGGGTCTGTGTCGAGGTGACAGCCAGGTATCGCTCGTCTGTCACCAGCCCCGCTCAACACTTTAGCTGCTTAGCACCGAAAAAACGCCACGAACGGCGCCGTCTGCCCGATTAGCTCGCTTGACAGGCTAATATCGCTTCGAACCACATCTGGACCGGAACGTTCCAGTCCGCGTTTCCCTCGCGGGGGAAGGCGGAAACTGGCGACATGAACCGGGGCGAGCGGGCTCGCTTTTTCCTTCGGAGAATTTAAGGACACATGCCCCTGGTGTGAACCCCCCCACCCCCACCGACGCTCTGGAGCTCTCTCCGGTGCTAACTTAGCATGCTAATTCACGTCCTCGCTAGGCTACTCGCTCAGGGGAAACTGACGTTGACGTAGCACACATCTGCAAGCGAACCAAGGCTAGCTAACGGGATTTAAACTTTGTTATTGGCTCCCTTAGCGACTCCAAGACTTGGCGAGGGGGAAAAAAAAACACACAGCTCGGAAAGTTACACGCGTCAGGGAAGACGGATCCCAGAAAAAAAATTTAGGCATGCAGCTAGCGTGGTCGGTCGGCTACGGTGTTTGGTGAAATGCCCGTGTACAGTACCTGGCGTGCGAGATCAGAAGAGGCCGATGTCAAGAATGACGGCCAGCCCGACATTCCCCGGAGTGGCCGCCGCCGCCGCCGCCACCGCTTGCTTCTCTCGCCGTGCCACTGCGCAAGATGGTCCCGATCCCGACGTTTGATAAGGAAACGAGCGCTTGTTTTTGGCAGTTTGGCGAAAGGTCGAGGTGGCGTTGAATAAACACGGCGAGACTATGATGAAGTTTCGCTCTTTGAAATCGGAGGACGCGTCACCTTGCAGCAGTTCATGACTCCCCCACTATTCAAGATGTAGAGAAGGGCAGGACGTTGCATTTTCTCCTGCGAGTCCATATCAATCCCAGCCGCTGACAATAATTAATGTGGCCACACGGGCATCCGTATGTCACTGTACTGATATGTCAGATGCTTGGGGCTGGAGGTTTTTTTTTTTTCTTTTGCAAATAATAAATAGGAAGAAGAATCAGCAATCCTAATATTTTTCGAACAATAAATACAATGCTCAATGTCTATTTTTTTTTTGTTTGTTTTAACAAACTTGAGATGGTAAAAGCTGCGAATTGTTCGAGGAAAGGCGAGTTCATTTTTTCTTTGACAGCAGACGTTTCATGTCTCTATTAACCTATTATGCATTTCAACTTATTTATATCGAAATCCACATTGGGTTATGAACTAAATGTCTCAGATTCGCACCATGACAGTACAGATTTGTAAGCAATCAGAAGATATTTAGATGGAAAGTAAGAAATAAAATCTTTTACCATTATTATTATCGAAGGCGTCTGCTTGCCAGAACACTCCCCAGTAATGTAAAAGTCCTCCCTTCTCTTTGTCTCTTACCGGCTCTTTATTTTCAGAAAGTGTCTGATTAAACATACAGGGACATGCATATCTTGTTAATCAATTAGCAAATTCTGTTATTTTAAAATTCACAAATCTAGATACCATTTTTTTCCCCCACCACTAGATGTCATAGATGTGCACCCAAAACCAGCCCACTTGCACGCACTCAACAGTCTTTTGTATGACAAATCGTGCAGATAAGAACGAGGATAAAAACCGACAGTATGTGCCTAATGCTGCAAGACAGAAGCCCCATGGTATTTCTTCTGCATTATTTATTCATTTGTAAATCAAAAGTAAGGCAGCAAAAACAAGAGTTTGTTGCTTATGAACACAACGTCACGAGGGTGCCTGTGATGCCCAGAGAGGAGAGGAAGAAGAGATTTGCATGTACTAACATGGTGACACGATCGCCGTGCCCACTGATCGAGAAAGCGGAGAAGCGTTCACAGAGAGGGCGTGTAGCTTCAGTTTCTCTAGAAGACATAGCCACTAGTTCTGTTCTGCAAAATGTTTTCTTCTGAGCTTTTCAAGGTGAATTTTCTTTGAAACTAAAAACCTAAACTCCCCCCTTATTTTTATACTCCCTTTTGTGTTACGGATAAGCAGAAGTAGGTTTGAGGAGTTACAACCTTACAAAATGTCTTTTTATGATACAACATTTCGCAAGTGCTCTTCTCCTCGGAAAAAATAAGTGTCTTCTTTTCTTCAAAAGGCAAGGCCATTGTAGCCAAGGATGTGCAGCGCGCACCCTTTATCTTGATGAGGGAAGTGAAATGACTCAAAATGAAACAGGGAGGACGAACACTAATCTGCAGTGAATACAGGTCAGAGTGGAGCAGTGACAATAATCACAATGACTTGCTTGCACTTCCCGACCTGCAGACGTGAGTCAAGGCCAGGCAGGCTGGTCAAAGTCAGACAGAAGGCTGACTGCCGTCACATTCCTTTATTACTAGACAATAGAGAGAACAGGAGCATTGATCTGGAAAAGTTTGCTTACTGTTTTTATTAAAAAATTAAAAAAATAAATAAAGACAATTTGCAACTGGTCTGTATTTGCTGTGTTTTGGTCTTTCGTGCAGTTTTCCTTTTCATTTAAATTCCTAACTAAATTATTAAAAAGTGGGGATGGCAATCTCATTAATTTTTTTCTCCCTTTTCCACTCCATATTCCTTTTCTCTTTTTTCCCTATGAGTACCAAGACCATCATCGTATAGTATATCCTGTGGAATTCTTTTTAATTCAATACTATCAGGCTGTACTCCTCACTCCATCCAAATAGACAAACCCAGGTGTATTTAACAAGAAATAACACAGTGTGCAGACAGAATATGCTGCATCTGTACTTCATAATGAAAATGGGGAAAAAAAGAAGAAAGAAGCTCCTTTGCATTCAATACAGCCTTTCCCCCGAGATAGGTTTTATCTGAGTCCATTATTCTCACCCAAGCGGGGGAAACATCTCAATTAAGTGAGGAAATGAGAGGAGCGGAAGAATTTAGACCCCGGTATTTGGAAAGTATAAGAAAATGACACATCGAGAGAAGGTCAAGAGAACATGAGAAAGGAGCTGTAGGGAATGAGAGAGATGTAGAGAGGGAGACAGAGAGGATGACAAAGTGAAACTATGTTGTCATGGAAACAGGAATGGATCTGAAGAGCAAAACAAGAATGTAAATTGGTTTACCCTTAAGGAATGCGATGAGAAGAAATAAGCAGGGGGTCTGTGTTTAATGGAGTGACTCCATATGTGTACAAACAAACAGAGGCATTTAGAAAAATAAGAAAGATGAAATAAGACAATGCTGATTACATGTTATAATTTAGAAGCACGATGATTGTGGTCAAGCTGGACATGAACAATTTGAAGACAGCTGAGGTCACACTCATCCACAGCTGCAGGATGTGGCAGCTTTCTGTCCTGCTTGTCAAGTTGCAACTCATCTTTTCTCCTGGTCACCTAATAACATCGCAACATCAGTAAACCTTTGCAGCCTCATGTAATTGGAAATATTTTTCTTCCTTATTCAATCAATGAAAACAATAATAAATAATAATTTCTGTCTAGTTCTATCATTCATAATTTCATCATCCGACAACACATACACACACTGGAAAACACTGCCAGAGCTTTACTCACAAAAAAAAAAAAAAAAAAAAAGAATCCAGAGAGCCAATGGCTGGGATCCCATCCTTGGATTGGATTTCAGAGTCGGCTGGAGATGATGGGAAATGTTGCCAAGAAGGAAATGGTTTCCTTGGTGACAAACAGGAGCCCTGCCATTGTGTGTAGCCATGTAGGAAAGTCAAGACATTCACCTACAGTCGGCACCAAGAGGATTCACTTGAATGTGTCGTGTGCTCAAAAGACTCCTACATACACACTCATCTTGATTACCTATTTAGAATGGAACTGTTAAGTGGATGCTGAAATAGTTGAATCAAAGTTCTTGCAGTGAGATATGCCGTGAGCATATTTAAGATGACAATCTAAAATGCAAAGACAGAGAAAATGAAACAGCAGTGAAAGGAGGCAGCGGTCTTATGATTCCGTGTCCATTCAAAGGTTGATTTTCGAAAGAGAAGATGATTCCAAGAGACGTGCAGAAGACGCAGCAGTCAGGGTGAAAGCCACGGTGGATACTTGAAGCATGCCATAAGGAGATTGTTTGTTTGCTTAGTTAGTCTGACGGTGTCTGTGTGCATGTGTGTGCAGTCTGTGAGAAGAGTGAGAGAGTTTGCTGCTTCCGTGGCAGCTGGCGCAGGCAGCGATGCACCGGAGGGGCGCATTCTCAAACAGGTGGACGTCCAGATGTGCAGTCAGCAACAATCATGTTATCCTCTTCGCCTTTACTTTAAAATCAGGCAGGTGTTTGTTTTTTTTTGTTTATTTTACACAGGGCACGCCAACGATTAGCGGAATTACAAAGTGCCTCCAGCGAGTAGACAAAGCCAGACAGAGGAGCGACGGATGCAGGGCAGATTGTAATCAGCAAGAATTTAGGCCAAAATTAGTTTCAGCAACAAAGAAAGGGAGGCATCTTCCAGTCGTGCTGGAAATCACACGGTGCGAGGTGAAGGTTGGGGTGTACGTAACAGCCCAACAACACGTTGATATTGCTAATTAAAGAAAAATGTCAATATCCCTGTTCTTGTAGAGGACGCAGCTGAGGTGAGATCAAGGTTCTTGGCACGTCTTAACAGCCATATGGCCGGTTCACCTGCACGGCACTGACGACTTGTTTTTTTGGATGAGGTCCATCTAGATGGGAAATTAATTTGTTTTCAGGTTCTTTCAGCCTTTTAAACCTCTCTGTTCTTTGCATGACATGCCTACGTGGACTATTATTTTTTGTTGTTGTTGTTGTTGTTGTTGTTGTTGCGTAAAAGCGGCTTATTTATAATTTGACCTAACCTTTGGATGAAACTGGATCATTTACACCAAAAAGCATTCTTGCAGCGCGCTTTTTAAAATTAGTTTCAATTAATGTGATGGCACACATTTATCCTACTTGTCTTCCTCAGTGGCGTAAAAGTTCAGTTTTCCAACGTCTAAAACTAAAAACGTCAGAAGTCTTCCTGGCGCTAGATGGCAGTAGAGTCACTCCAATATTTTTTCACCGCGTTTGAGCTCGTTTGCCCTCCCGTGTGGTGGTGCGGTGGTTCTGTTTAGCGACAGTCCCAGTGACAGTGTGCTTGATTCTTACTGACTGACAGGTGACAGATGCGTCACAAAAATCGATATCTGAACCTGATTTGATATGAAAAAGCAAAAATAGAAAACAATGGAAGGATCCAAAGGGAATGAAACACAGAGGGAACATTTGCTTGCTACTTTCTAATTCAAAACAAACAAACCAACACTGAGGTGCGTAAATTCAGTAACTGTCATGTTAATTTGGTAATATTGACCCAAACCCTTATATCTACATAAAAGTTGGTATAGTTGTGAACTGAATCAACGGGTATCTCCAGAAGTGCTGAACGTGGATCTGCTCGGGTTTTCACAGTTTGACGTCACAGCTTGAATGAAAGAATATCAAAATCTGCAATTACCATTAAGATTATCTGCAATGTGTTTTCAAACCATCAGGTGATTTTGAATCATACACACTGGTCATATTAGCTGTTCACTTTCTCAAAAATCATCTCAGCAATGTAATGCAATTTATTTTTTTTAAAGAAATAATGATACCACAATCATTAAAAAAACAACAACAACAACAACAACAACAGCGAAACAAAGCTCTCTGCGCTGTAACGTGTAGCATCTGCCAGGTTGCAACTGTGCACGTATTAACATTTGTCAGGGTAACAGGAGACACAAAGCAGACCCTGCCTATGCGCTTTAATGGGGCCACATGAGGTGAAGTCCTGCACTATTTGCGAATGGGAGCTTGACCCTAAAAAGGTTATGGGGACTGGAGGTGTTGCCCGTGACCTTTGTAAAACTCTGAGCGCTCGGCCCTCGCTGCGTGTGCGTGCCTCTCCAACAAACAGCGAACGCAGCGGCGCTCATGTGGCAGCGTGTCTCCTTTTGAAAGCGGCAAAAGCTCAACATAGTCTGTGTCCCATTAAATCCCCCTTGTCTCTCACCCATTCTCCCCTCCCGGTCTGTTTTTACTTTGCGTTATTCATATTCATTCCTTCACAGCCACCCTCCCCCTCTTTTCTATTAAGCATCCCACAATGCATTTCGTCGAGACTGTTGGGCAGATGTTTTTGAAAGTGCCGAACCATAATTCTGAGCAGGAGGGGAGAAAAAAAAGAAGAATACTGGTTGACAAACTTGGCCGTTAAACGTAAAAGCTTGGAAGTCGTCCTTCGGTGTTGAATAATTAACAGTTCTTATGGGGTATTTTTAAAACATAAGCGAGACAAGCGGCGCAATGCGCTCTATTGATCCTCGCGGAAAATCCGCGCCAATTCCACATGACAGAGCAGCTGGCTGAGAGTGGTCTCATCTGGAACTGCCATTAGTTGCTCGTTAAATGCAGTGTGTGAGCGGGGTGGGAACATTTCGGCATGCGGTCCCCGGCCCATCCATAAGCAGACACTGGGAACTGTGTACGCAAACACACACACACGCCAGTCACAGAGCAGTTAGTTTAATGCGTATGTGTGTGTGTGTGTGTGTGTGCGTGCGTGTGTGTGTGTGTGTGTGTGTGTGTGTGTGTGTGTGTGTGTGTGTGTGTATGTACGTGTGCGTGGGATGGGTGTTGTACACACTGAAACTTAAACTTGTTTTAATGCAATTACCAGTTCATGACTAAATCAAAACACACACGTACATACATACATACATACATACATACGTACATATATATATATATATGTGTGTATAAATTCATATGTGTGTATATAGAATATATATACACTGTATGTGTATGTATGTATATATATATATATGGGCTATATGGATCAGACTATAGAATCTGTGCTCTCCTTCCCTCTCTGACTCTGAGTCCTGTGAATGTAATTGATCCCAGACTGGACATTTGAGTTGCCAGCAGCCATTCATATCGTTTTTATCTTTTAGACAAGCCCTCTACTGCTTCCAGATGGGGAAGGCACTCCAGGGTTCAAGTTTGTCTTTGGAAAGAGTAAAAAAGAAAAAGAAAAAAAAACAACTGTAATGCTTTAATGTTTTTACCTTACCACAGCCATGCAGCGAGAGTGAAACACACGCGGCCGTGCGCGCGCCTTATAGATTGCTACCTATCTTGCGTTGTTGTTGTCTCCTCTATGTGTGAATGGCAGCAAGCCATTGTTGGCTTGGGATAGATCAGTGGTCGACATAAGGACCGTGTGGAAAATCTTTCCGAAAGCACGTCTTGACAGCAGCTTTTGTACTGTCATGCGTGCGCAAAATTGGTTTTACGATAAATTTACTCACGCAAAGTCTACGCCTGTGAACACTGGCTAACAGTCCTGACCTCCAGCGTGTAATTGGAAGCTTAAACTGCTCATCAATCTTCTATCACTGAATGCATTTACACACAGTCCTACTTGCGGCACAGTGATATTTTCATTAAATTGTCCATTACACAATCAAAGCAATCTATTCTATATCTCTTCTAGCTTCTTGCCTGTAGATACACACACCACTAGACCTTGGGCAAAGCACCTGTCAGAAAACACTTCACAGAGTATTTTGTAGAGGGCCATAAAGTCTCCAGATGGAAATCAAGGCAAGAATGAGTCTCTCTCCTCTGTTGGATTTGATTGTACACTGACCATCTGTGACATGTTGCGTTTGAGAGGTTACAATAAATTGCCGCGCCAAGCCACAGACACTTATATTGGCAGCTTGGTCTTTTGGGTCTTTTGGTATCTTGCTCCAATCCAGTGTTCACAATTAATATTAAATCGTCTTTACTTGCATTAATATATTAAATACTGGCATCACCCCTAATCCTTTAGATTATAGCAAAATACTTGCAAGGTTAATTAGCTGCAAAGAGTGCAGAACAGCAGGGTTGCATAGAATCTCTATATTAGGCTCGGCAGCGACTGTTCAGCACCTTCAGTGTGACCAGAAGGGCATGTTTACTGCACACAGCAGCCTTTATCAGGGATTACAGTGGACTGGTATTAGGGGGGAGGGGGAGGGTCCATTTCTGTGCAAATAAAATGGAGATGCGTCATCATCAACCTGAAAGGGAGGGAGCTGTGGAAGGTTTCCTGGAGAGCAGGAGGCGGTGCTTTTTACACTTTACATCATTTTAAAATGTAACAACCAGAGTTTATTCTTATAACCTGCGGAATTAATAATAATGCTAAAATAAAATGTCTGTACTTTAAAGCAATGGTCTGCATTATTTTTTTGTCAATATTTCAAGTTAGCCTAACACAACACAATTAGGTGACTTCAGATTGTAGATGCTTTTTGAAGTTCCACAGTTCCAAGTTCCGTCAATATGTCCTCTGAATTTAAACATGCTTACTTATGCGAGATATTTCCATGCTTAACATTGATGCTGACCCTGTGGGGGGAGTTTCCTGAGAATGGTACAGAATGAGAATGAGAACTCCAGCTGCTGGGCTTCCTGTCGCTTTGGAATCAACCCATAACAACCTTCATCACACTACCTTCACGCTTTGCACAAATTGCTGCCGTGCTGTAAATCACAGCCCAGATATTTTGCTGCTTTTCTTGAAGACGCACTGCGTTCAACCACACTTGGCAACTCGGTGACACCAGTGGAAACAAAGCTGGGTAATTTCACTGTCATGCCTTCCAGCCTTTCTGAAGCACATTTGGGTTTCGGAGTAACGTCTTCACACTCACTGTTGACGCGGCACCGCACTTGAAACAATCCTAATTCTTTACACATCGCTCATTGTGCATTTAACATCACAGCTTGTCATCTTCAAAAGTCAAGCACTAGTTCTACATCATTTTCCACTAATTCAGTCACTTCTTGGCATAGCAAACCTGACTATTTGACAACACGCAACTCAAACCGAGTAGGATTAAGTGTGTGTTCCAACTCAAAAGGGCTCCAAAATGTTTTGTTTTTTTTCTTTACACACACGCCAGCAACATGCTGTGAGAAAAATCACACTTTTGTCTTTTGAGATCTTATGAACCATTTGTCAGTTAGTTTTAAAACTAGTGAACTGGTGAACGTGCACAAAGCTGTACCTGCTGAACACATTTACCCTGAGCAGAGGAAAAGCGTCAGATCAAGGGGCCGTCGGATTGTTACCCGGCCCCCTTGTTTTCCACCGTCAGCTGCCACACAAAGGCCCTGCATGGGAAAGAAGGAGGCCGACGATGGACCACCTGCTCGGAGGGGATTGTGTGGATATGAGCTACTGTACACTAAACAGCTGAACCAGGAGCAGCTCGTGGGCCCCAGGAGGAGAAGGCTGGGTGGGGGAGCTTGAAGGCAGGCTGGGAAGATCAGGTGTTCTTCCAGAGAAAGGCTGCAAAGGATGTGACTTCAAACTAATGATCAGAGTCATAAGCTGTTTGCCTCACGATCCTTCTGACTTTTTGGGTTTTAAGCTGGAGGTGTCAGAAAAGTACATTTCACTCAGGTTGGCTTTTCGCAGATATGCCTCTGAAGACCATGAAGCCACTGAAGAAACATTCTGAAGAAAAGTACAGTGCAGTAGTTCAAATCCATACAGTCCCCTCTAAACGACTGCTCAGTCCTCTCCCAAAGTCAATTTTGGCCGAACTATCCCTTTAAATAACGATTCCCATCCGGCAACTTTCAAGGTCCACTTGCCTGCAGCCTCCCACACACACACACGCACACACACTCACACACTAGTTCTCTGGTTTTCACACACAACATCACAGGCTCGACACTCGCTACAAATTTGCCTCCCCGCCCTCAGACAGCTTTTGTTTCCTTCCGACGTGGTTTCTCTCATCACGGGCCTCCTCAGCGCGAAGAGCATGAAACACGGCCGAGTCTTTCCACCGGCCTCAAGAGAACACTTTGTTCGAGTGAATTGTTTACGCAAGTTGATTTTAATTTGGGGTGAGCTAATATAATATTTCAACAATGACAGATCTGTCTTCCCGTTTCAAGGAAAACAAGGCATAAACACTCGACTCGAAACTTGAGGACTTTCAACTGAGAGCGCGGACAATGAAGAGCACTCCAGGGGTAGTCTGCCCAACAAGAAGATCTGACCCTTACTGGCCGCTGAGGACAAATCCATCGCTTCGCTTTCAAGCCAGCACAAGTTGTTTTTACCATTAACATTATTTCTTTTTGTATAATTTCACTTTCTTCTTCCAAACACGGTATCTTTGGGATCAGATGAGATGAACAGTTCTTGTGTTTTTATTACATTTTCTTTGGCAACAACCATCTGAGCTGTCTGTGAACTTTCGCGTGTCTTTGTGTCTTCTGTAACTCGTGCTGTGCGATCACTGTGCGCTGGCTGTTTCTAGTTTTCTGTGAGGTTCTGGACTTCCCCATATATGAGTAAGAAGAACATGTGCAAGGGATGCAGTGAAATTAAAAGTGATTCATTCACTTTTTTTTTATTTTTATAGTTATATGCGATGGCCCCAAGGCACAGCAGTGCCCCCTGCCACCTTTCAGGGAATTACCGTTATATCCTATTAGAATAAAGACAGGAAACAGGAAATTAGTTTTAAAAAATTTCTAATGGTGCTTTCATGGTGCCGGCTTAGGGATGGGATGTGTTTTACCCCTGGAGAGGGCAGATGGGGTTGGTGAAATAGGGTGAAGGCGGGGCAACACCCTGGACAGGTCACCAGGTCACTGCAGAGTCACAAACAACCATCCACACTCACTTCTATGGACGATTTCTGTCTGGACATAATAACTTTATGATGGGTGACACAGGTCGGTTCAGGAACTACCTGCTGAGTGGTTTTATTATAGAGTGAGAGAGTGAGAAAGAGAATAGAAAGGGGATGTGAGTGAGGGGAGAGAGGTGGGAGAGAGGGGACAGAGAGGGATAGAGAGAGCAACTGGCAACATGCAAGTACCGTGTGGAAAACAGATAATAATTTGCATGGTTAATTATCCAGTAATGAACTAATTCAAGTAATAAACAGATTAACTCATCCAGAAAAAGAACAAGAAAAAATACAAACACACACACATAATAAAGATTACCATGAATGAGTAGGACAATGAACTGTGTGTATGTGTGCGTGCAATTTTTGTTAATTAGCCTCATGCGCTTCTCTGTCTTTGCACTACGAGAGGAAACCAGAGTTCCCAAAGAAAAGCCATGCACAAAACAGTTCCACAGACCCGCACCGGGGATTTGAACGTACAACCTTCTTGAAGTTAAAAAAGACACTGAACCACTTTGCCGCTGCCTTTATGGAACATAAGCTAGTCTCTTCACTTCTACAGTCAAAAGTATTTCTGGCTGAGAATCACTGAGGTTGCATGTGGCTCTTCCTCCAAACAATATTTTAGGCTGGAGCACCCCAGGGGGGCTCGGCGGAGGAGAGGGGGCCCCTTCCTGCAGCCGCGGCCACAAGGCCAGTCCTCTTGTGGCTGCACTCTGCTGGGTCTCAGCCTTCACCCCACAATACAACCCAACACGCAGCCTCAGCGAAGGTCTCGGGCCGGTGAACGAGGCGGAGCAGAGAACCCGAGGGGTCAAGGTGGCCGGCGGGCCTCTGGCGCTCTTTACGAGCCAGCGCTCCTGCTCCGGCCTCGCTTAGCCCCGGCAGATGAAGGGTGTTGAAGGAGAAACATACAGTAGCCCCGGCGAATATATACGACAGCACGTATATGGCAGGATGGCGCAAACAGGCCTCGATGTGTGGTCCCCGACGTAACTGTCAGATGAAGAAAAAGCAGGGAAGAGGAGGAGGAAGAGGTGGGGGTGGAGGAGTAAATCTCCCAGCTGCAGCCAGCTCGGGATGTACAGAGCCCCACGTGTGAGGACGGCAGGGCACCAGCGACAAGGCCGCTCACAAATACTGGAAAAGGCCGCGTCACTGCCGAGCAGACAGCTGCGATAAAACAGCCACTCGCCGCGTGTGAAGTCAGGACGGGACACATTCAAGCTGTTACATTGTTGTTTTTTTCTCTTACACTTACGTTTCAACATGTTGCATTATTTAGAATAGAATAGAACACCTTTAGTAATCCCACATTGGGGAAATTTGTAGAATTACAGCAACAAAAAAGTAGCGCAAAGAGAAGGAAAAATGATAAAAGCAAGATTATTTCCCTGCGTACTAAACTTTTCTCTTTGATATCGCAGCGTTTGACCTTGCAAAAGTCTCTCAAGTGAAACAAATCGAATGGAATCCCATCATCGCGATTCCTTCGTTCTTCACAGCCACGTTTTGATGTGCTGAGCTTGCAAAATGATGAAAAACTGAACTAACTGAGAAGGCCGCTCGAAAACTAAACAACACCAAGGTACAACAACCGCTTGATGCTGCTCTTGAAGTCAACAGGTGAGCGCCGGCAAGCTTGGTTTTGTGCACGTTTTTCCAAAAGTTCCTTTTGAACATTTTGAACTTTTGAGCTGTTTGATGAAGTTCAACCTCGTGCACTTTAAAGCAGGGCTCCTTCGCGACGCTCACCTCGCAGGCGACTCGAGGGAAACCGGGACAAACAAAGCAGGCGCTCGGTTTCTCGCGAAGCAAATAAAAAGTTTCTCTTTAATGGATGAAAACAGACGTGCCCACATGTACGCTGGCGCAGGCTATTCATCCGGCGGGGCCACGTCGTTTACTGTTAATCTCTAGTCACACATTCCGGCGCAGGTGGTCCCCTGAAATAAGCGGTTAGATTCGCTCCCAACAATGCCAGTGGTAATGACTGTTCTAATAATAGGGCGCGCTCTGCAAAGACCCACCTGTGTTTGCCAGAGTCAAACTCGCAAAAAAAAAAAGGCAAAGTGTTGCCAAGTTGCCTCGTCTGGGCACATGCTCACGCAGCGGTAATGAGCTCTCCAGATCCCTGTGCAGCTCCAGCTATCTGATTCTGCCCTCTCATCTGCTGCCAAGAGTGTTTTTCTTTTCTTTGTCTCCCTTTTGTTTTTTGTTTTTTTTAAAGAGAAAAGTAGCTGAGCCTCGGCCCGTGCCTGGATCCACTCAGCGCTGCACCTGAGAGCTTTTCCGAGTGGAGATAAGATGCAGCAGAAACGCTCCACCACATCAACCGGGCGTCATTCGAAACATTTTGTTTTTCCAGGAGGACCCACATTTTCCGCTCGCCCGGCCCTGATTCTGCTTCTTCTTCATCTTCTTTCTTTTTTTTTTTTTTTTTCCTTCACTTTCCACCCCCAACGTTGCAAAGCAGCCGGGCGGCAAATCAGGCAGACTGCCAGCAGATGTTGCAGGCGTTTCATGCAGTGATTAGAAAGGATGTGGATGAAAATTTCACTCAGCACTCACTGTGAAGCAACACAGCGGGCGAGTTCCATTCATGATAAATCGCACTTTCTTTCTTTGCGCCGCTCGCTGCGAACGCAGCATCGGCGGGCGCTGCAGCTGCAAATCAGCTGTCGGACTTGCCGCCCCCCCGCGCTATCAATCCCGTCTGCCTTTTTTTTTGGAATATTTCCATGGCAATGAGCCCCTCGTTTGTTTTATCAAAACATCATTGCGCAACGTGTTTACTGGCTCGCGACTGTTTGCCTCTCAGATCCTTCAATCCCGTCCACAGCCCGCTCTGCCCTCAGAAACCATGTTGTTTTATATATTTTTTTTTATCACATCTGTCTGACTTCCAGCCGCTCGCTCAATATAGCCCTCCCTCTGCCACCAAAAGAACTGAACACACTGAGTCCTCGCTAATTAGAGCCTTCTCCCCCAGTCTGAGGCTGCCGCCAAGTGGGAACAGGTTTGCGCGCGGCCTAGCAGAGGGCCGCTGCAGCTCCAGCACGGCTGAAGAGCAGACGGAGGGTTTGTGCAGCCGCTGTGCAAAATGATGCTGCCGGCGAGTCTCCTTCTTGAATTGAAAAGACACTTTTTTCCATAAATTTTCAAGGGTTTAAGACGCGAGAATTGACTTGAATTCAGGAGAGGCTAATGTGCCTCAACGTGCACTGCTTCCCGCCACGTGTTTCTCAGATAGCTCAATCATGCCAGGTGACATAAATCTATTCATCCATTTAGAATTCAACCTCCTTTAGGCTAAAATAATGACTCACACGCACCATTTTTCCAACCCCCTGCAGGCCCCGCTTTCCATTCCGCGACGGTAGCGACGGAATTCCTAAAGAGGCTGCAGCGCCGCAGGTTCCTTCAATAATACACAAAGTGGATTCATCACCTCGACACCCTACACCTTCCACTCTCAGGCCCTGCCATTAGTCCAGGCACGAGTGTTGGAGAGTCGGGGGCAGAATGTCTGGCTGTGCGCTGCGAAGGCGGAACCGGCGATGAATAATTCAAAGCGGACGCAGCGGCGTTTGAAAGAAGACGGCGGCGCTGAGACCGAAGAGGAGCCTCGATTTTAACATTTCAGCCGGATTCTCGGGGGGTCGAGATCTCCGCGGGGAGTCGCTCCGACCATGATCTCTCATTTCCATTTGCCGCTGTTCCTGCTGCTGCTTCCGCCCCTGCAAGGTGAGGCCTGGCGTCTCGGTCTGAGCAACGACGGGTTGAGAGAAAAGACAAGTCGGGGCCAGCAGGTTTTGTCCTCATGGCAAACGGCTGTCATTACCGTCTCCAAATTGCTATGCGCAGCCAGAGGGAGAGCCGTAAAATTTGATCGAGCGGGCCAGAGGCAGATAAGCCGTGCGTGTGTGTTTAATTATGCGCGTTGCTCATCCTCGAACGCTGACACAGTCCATTCCCAACAAAGTGTGAGGTCTTCTATCCGTCTGTCTGTCTTTTTTATTTCTTTTCGAGACGACGAACGGCAAACCTTTTTTTTTTTTCCTGCTGACGCGTGTCACACAACGGTAACTCAGTCCAGCCGTCTCGTGTTACAGGTCTGGAGATACACGACCCCGAGGAGGTGGAATACGTTCGCTCCCACATCAGGTCGTCAGCGGGAGCCTCGGTCAGCCTGCGCTGCGGCTCGGCCAAGCCCAACATCTTCATCTGGGGTTTCACCAAACCGGGGACCGACAGCAACGTGGCGCTGGCCTACGACTACGGCCAGGGAGCCAAAGTGCAGTCCCAGGCCAGCGCTCTGGGCCACGTCCAGGTGCCAGCCAACACGTCTGGGCTGCTGATAGAGGAGCTGAGGAGGGAGGCGGGCGGCACGTACACCTGCCAGGCTCTGTATGACACGGACGGAGGAGCTCGGGTCACGTTCTACTTTACCCGGCTGGATGTGGAGGACGACTGAATGACACCGCGGTTACATCCCTGGGGTTTATTTTTAGTAGTGAAAACACATTTGAAAGAGTGATTCATCTTCTCTGCTGTCCCACTTGATCCAACATCTTCTCTGTGACCTCTGGATAGACTTGGGTTAGGATTTGGTCTTTTTATTAGAGCACGGCTTTGAAGCCGAGGGCAAATTCCCACATTTGTTGTGACTCCAGCATTTATGTTCATATTAAAGCTCATAATTTGCAAATAGAAGATATCAGTTACTCGTTTTTATTGACTTTGTCTAACTTCTTGACATTCCACATGATGCCAGTAGATCCCTTTAAAGCCAGCAGCAATCATTCCAACCTTTGCACAGAACCAGTGGGTGGATCTTCCCAGTCTGCATGGTCTGGATCCCTGCTGGTCAAGATGATCCACTGACGGACCACTGCTCACACACTGGCCGCTTCTTTCACTCTGACTGCTGTCAGCAGGGGTCAACTCAGTTTGGACTTAGATACTCGCAGTTCAAATATTGTAATGTTCAGCAACCACAAACCTTTATTGAGCAACGTTGGGGGGGGGGATGAGATCCAGCGTTGTGTGTCCTACTTAAAGCACTGAAAGTCTGACAGTCTGTCAGTCTGTTTGCATTGATTTCGGTGGGAAAGAGTCTGTCTCCATATTTGGAATTTAACTTTTCCAATGATCACAGGATGCACTTACAAGCCCTTTTCAAATGACTGTAGAGTTTCTCAGGCTTTTTAAGAACAGCTTCTCTTGTTTGCTCAGCCTGGCCACAAACTGAAAATCTCAATCTTGGTCCAGCCATTATGTGAAAACAGCTGATTATATAATTCTTTTGTATGTTGCCTACTTTTGGGATGCTTTTTAAAAAAATGATGGATAGATTTTCCAAGCCAAGTTGTGTTGCGATAAGAATTCACTTAATTATCCCTACAAAATCGCTATTAAATGCTTTCAGTATTACATTATATTTCATCACAGCTGTATATATTTTTTCTTACAAAACCAAAAGGTCTCTTGGCCATTTATGTGCTGTTATTGTAATTATATCAATTAAATATAAAGTTATCCGACCTTCATCATTTGCACCATCATCAGCCACCAGAGTTCATCCAACCACAACTTGCTTCACCAACATTTTGTCAAAATCTCAAGGATTAAAAAATAACAAAACAACACAAAATGTGTTCCCGGGGCCAAATCAAACGAACACAACAGGAAACTGCATTCATCCGGAGGTTTGCTGCAGGGACGGGAGGAAGAATGGTGGGCGGCTGGGAAGAGGGACCGGCGTTAACAGGTCGGCTCTGCAGCAAGGGGGAAGAAATTCCAGGGAAGGACAATGAGCTTTCTTGTTCCCATGGGCTCCTTAATGACGGGGTGTAGCTGCGTGGGTAGAGGGTGCAGGGCGGCGCTGAGGGAGCGGGAGAGTGCCGACTGATAGACGTGGGAGACGAAGGAGAGACAACCCCGGCCTTATCCTCCTCATCCCTGTCGACATCTGTCAGTATCCCCTCTTCATCCCAGAGCCGCTTCCCTTTCATTTCCAATCATCTCCAAAACCACCTTTTGTCTTGCGCCTTTCTCTTCCCGATGCACAGAGCCAACGAAAGCAAACGCACGACCGCAGTGAAAAAAAAAAAAAAAAAAATGTCGCCATGCACCTCAAAAAAAGATCACTTCAAAAACTACAAAAAAAGGGCTGGGAAAAAACCATTCCTGGGAAGGAAATAAGCAATTTAAGTGTGCCAACGTTGCCAGTCCCCATCCGGACTAAAAATATCAGCTGAGAGAGGCCGTGCCACACCTCAGCACTTGAAGAAAGTCGCTGTGGATGCCAGGAATGTCCCCAAACAGCGTCACGGGGAGGAGAGATGCCAGGCCGACCAAAGCCTGCGGACGGGCAGTGGACTCAGACAGGGCAGCGGGCAGCGTCGTCAGCGAAGCACACCCAGCCGCTGCCATCCCATCCAGTCCAATCAGCCCAGCCAGCCAGGAGATTACTTCAAACCGGCGCTGGCTTTAAGCCTTCAGGGTTTTGGCTAATGGAGCCTGAAGCCCTGGGACCAGACTGTTATTATTGCAATTTTTTTTTTTACGGCGGGTTGGCGGCAAATTTGTATCCTGCAGCACTTTCTCCCATGATGCACATGTTAAATTAATCTCTGACCGTTTCGCTTTAAATGCTAATGCTAATCCCGATGCTGAAGCTACAGAAGAAAACAGGCGAACGCAGTACAGCAGCACCGACATGGCCGTTCACTCGAAATCTTGTAATTGCTGCAGATTTCACCGTCAAAACAAAGCGTCAGTGGAATCGCAGACCGTCAGAGCTCCCGGCCCCCTTTGTAGCGCAATCAAAGCGATTATTTTTCTTTTTAGCGCGGCAAACCTGAGCGTTTATTAGACCTCTGGCCTCGGCGGCCCCGACTGCATTTACAGGAAGCGAGCTATTAGCAAGGCAAACACTGCAGCGGCTGAGGAGAAGAACCGTCCACTCAAACTCCTCCATTGAACTGCTGCCGCCCAGCTGCGCTCAGAGTAAAACAGCTGCAAACTGACGTCGTTTTCATGTCACTAAAATTCCGAAACACAGGAAAGAAAAACCCGTGTCAAAACAGTTTGTTTTTGCAGTTAATACATGAATGGGATGTGTTTTGTCTTTTAAGTGAGTGAATTGTTCCTCGACTGCCACATTAAATTAATTTCTCAAGGAGGCCAAAAATATATAAAAATTACCCCTCTATCAATTCCGACATCCATTTATCAGAAATGAACGTTCTGTGAGACCAATGTGAATAAGCATTTGGAAGTCTTGCTTTAACTCCCACTGACTTTTCAAAAAAATAATAATGATAGTAATAATACGTTTAATTATTTTGTAGGGTTTACTGTTATTTTGGAAATATATAGCGGATATAAAAGAGATAAATCTCTTTTTTAAAGTCACGGATTTAAAGATTTTGCACCTCGACATTAGAATAATTTCTTACGAGGTTTGAAGCGCCCTGCTCTAGAAATGCCGAATTAACACGTTGGCCTTGTCAACATAACTGGCCCATTCCTGGAAGAAAATCACTGTCAACGGGACTCTCAAAGCCGACGGCCCATTTTTTGTCTGCGCTAAGTGACAAGCTATCGAGTATCCGCTGAGGCAAGAGCAGCAGCGGCGACAGCGGCGCTGATGTGAACAGGGAAGGGAGTGTTCACCCCGTTCAGGGGTCACCGGCGGGGAACAACCCATCCCAGCGCCGCATCAAAGGCCTGCCAGAAATATGGATGGGCTGGGACCCGAGAGGGGAAGTTTTCACGACGGCAGTCATTCATTAGGGCTTTTTGCACATGGAAGATGAAAAAAAAAAAGAAATAAGTGAAAAAGAAAACACTGGAAACGAGCCGTCGTTTACTCTTCCATATCTTCTCTTTATATTATTACAAAACTTTACACGGACATGTTCTAACGTCCACACTCCAGTGGAACACAGAAGGACAAAAAAAACAAAAACAAACAACGACCAGCAAAAAAAAAAAAATTAAAGTATTTCTCATCCAAAAAAAGGCATAAATAATATAAAAGACTAACTTTTTTTTTCCTTTAAAACAGATACATTCATATGAAATAGTATTTTACTACTACAAAAAAATAAATAAGGCATCTAAAGAGTTTGTTTTCTTTTCATCTTCCCCTCGACCGGGGTTCAGTCTCTGTGTCCGACATCATTTCTCCTCTCGGTTGTTTTCTCCGGCTGACTTTGCCGTCAGTCTCTTGTAGTTTCCCCACGTCGCTCCTCCTCACCGTCAAGCTGCAGTGTCTCTGACTGATCACTCCTTCTTTTTATCTCTGTGGCAGTCCCATCACTGTCCTTTTTTCTCTTCCGCTTGGATCCTCTGAGCACACCAAGTCCGTGTGTGTGTGTCTGTGTGTGTGTGTCTGTGTGTGTGTGTGTGTGTGTGTGTGTGTGTGTGTGTGTGTGTGTGTGTGTGTGTGTGTGTGTGTGTTGGAAGAAGGCGCTCCTCCTCTGGCTCAGACCTCCTGCGGCCCTGCTTGGATCAGCTCTCCCGCCAGGCTGCTGCTGGACATCCAGCCGGGTTTCTCGTCGCAGTCCAAGTCCGGCAGGCCCAGGCTGTCCCAGCACAGCACGGGCCCGTCCGTGTGCACGTACTCCAGCATGTCCTCAGCTGTGAGGGAGGGGAAGCGAGAGGTTTGGTGCTTGCTTCTCATTAAAGACAGATTGTGCAGAGGACTGCAGTCAAACAACAAGCTTCTATTTCACATTGGTTTTCTCGCACTCTCACCCTGGACTCTAAGCTGTGAGAAATAACTGCAGAGTAATTAGTATTCTGAGTACACCTGCTGCAAATTCTTCATTTTATATGAAAGGCTGATGCTCAATCTGTTTTCATAATATTATCCTGCTATTTACTATTAGAAAATATACTTTCACTATCAGTGAAAAGGTCAATCCTTGCTTTTTCTTTACAACTACTTCTACTATTACCACGTCATCATTACAATCAACATTAGCATTAGCATTAGCACTGACAGCAAAAAAAAAAAAAAAAAAAAAAGCAGGAAGACACTTCACTGGTTCAATTTCAACAAAACAAAGTTGAGGAAAAGCACAAAATGATGACAAATGTTGAGCGCAAACTAAAAGCGTTGACTGATGACAAGTGAATACATGACTTCCTGGAATAACCATAACTCAGCTCAGCTGCTGCAGTCTAAGTTTGGAGCAGCTTCTTTCTGGGAGCAGAGGAGGAGGAAGAGGAGGAGGAGGAGGAGCTCGGCTCACCGCTGTCGTCGTCCGGTGCTCGGCTGTCACTCTTCCCCACCAGGCAGCAGGAGTGCTGTGAGGACGGCGACGCCTCTCGCTGCTCGTCCGCCTGCTGCTGCTGCCCTGTGTCGTCGCCCTGGTCGGTGGTGGTGGTGGTGGTGTTGGGGCGGGCGTGGCCATCCGGGCCGTGGCACTGAGACGAGACGTGGCCCAGCGGCACCATCTCCAGCCCGTCCTGCTGGCACGGCGCCACCCGGTGCATGAGGGGCAGAGTGCCGGCGGGGAAAGTGCCGTTGGCCTTGCTGTAGCATCTGAAAGGGAACAGGAAGTGTTATGTCCTGAGAAAAGTCAAACTAAAATAAGCTAAGCGAAGCTAAGCTAAGCCAGGCAAGTCAGGGTTTGTTAAGTTGCGTTCTGTTATGTTTCATTACAATATGTAAAGTTGTGTTAAGTTTTGTTAAGTTACACTAAGTTATGTTAAGTTTTACGTAAACTGCAAGTCGTTTTATGTCTGAGATTTTGTGTGTGTGTTTTGTTTTGTGTTTTTTGGTGTGGAGCTTTCAGTCCTCTGGAAACTCGCAGCCGTTACTTCTTCCCCCTCTGAAGGATGTTTGACCATTTTTTCCGACAGCTACGGCAAACGGTTGTGTCAAAACGACCCAAACAGAGCGAAAAACAAAGTCTCGTCTCCAGCCACAAGCCGCAGCGCAGCTGTGGGAAGCGGGTTTTTTTTTTTTTTAACAGTGCATCCAGAGATGAAAGCGTCTGTCCCGATCACACTGAGTGGATGTGACACGCTGATTTTTTTTTTCTTCACTTTTTTCTCTCTTTTTGCTCAAGTCGGCCCCTTACAGGTGCGTGCAGAGGACTTTGCTGCGTTTATCCTCCGCCGATCGCTGCTCCACTGTATCGGAGCGTGATTGGTTGGTGACCTCAGCCCCTCTTTTCCCAGCAGCCAGAGTTAAATAAACATTGGGCTCATTAGGTCTGCTGGCTGGGTGCACACAGTATAAACTGTGATGCCGGCGACTCGTAAGTACATAAACAGGACTAGAGGGAGGCTGTGTCTGCGTGTGTGTGTGTGTGTGTGTGTGTGTGTGTGTGTGTTTGTGTGTATGTGTATTTTGTTTAACCGCGTTGTGGGAATTCCAAAAAAAGAAACGCATTCTTTGTTTTTAATGACTGTTGTCTTTAAAAAAAACAAAAAAAAACAAACACCTATTTTTGAGCCTTTTCTTTAACCTCTTCAGAAATTTGTGGTTACACCAAAGTAAGAACTGTGCTGTGATTCAAGCATGTCAATTTTGCACATTATAGAGATATTACAGAGATATTTAGGAGGTAAGCTAAAAAAAAAAAAAAGTAAGTGAAAGTAAGTTTAAATGGAAAATAAACTGAAGAGAATGTGAAGAATTGTGGAGCACTACGTTAATTTGACATTCCTCTTTTTTTTGGATGAGACTCTCAGCCGAAAATGTAATAATGCCAGTTTTCTATTGAGGTTTTTTTTTTTTTTTTTGATCACCCACTCAAATAATAGTAATCATAATGATAATGATAACAAAATAAATTCAGCTGCTATGAATGTACCTGTTATTGTTGCAGAGGTTCTGGCAGCTCATGCAGTCAGAAGACTCAGTCTGGGGCAGAGCCGTGTACATGCCTCCACCCTGGCAAAGGCAACAAAGATACGATATTAGCACATTTAGTTTCACGCTAGCAGATACTTACATACATTTTTCCCAGACGGGGGCTCTTACGTTGTGATGGTGGTGCGGGTGGGAGTGATCGCACTCCCGGGTGCTGCGGGGCAGGGTGCCGTCGTGGCCGTGTGGGTGGCCGCCGGTGTACAGGCCGGCGGTGCCGTTGAGCAGCGCCAAGCCGTTGGGGAGTTTATGATGGAGGTGGTGGCAGCCCTGCGGCAGGATGGGGCCGCTGTGGCCGTAGCCCCCGTGCACGCCGCCGTTGATGTGGCCGGAGCCGGGCAGCGCCGTGTACTCCAGGACGTGGCCGTTCATCTCCGTCGGCTGGTACAGGTAGCCGGGGGGGTCGTACTCTGAGACGAGCAAGAGGAGGGAAAGTCGTCAGTAGTTGTTGTTGTTGTCGTCGTCATCATCATAATGTTAACCATTAGATCATATTAGATTCGATTCATTGTCGTTGTACATGTCACAAGTACAGAGCAACGACATGGCGTTAACATCCAATCAGAGTGCTTAGCAGGGAATATGATGATAATAATAATAATAATAATAATAATAATAATAATAATAATAATAATAATATTATATATATTTAATATGATATAGTTATTTATTTGACTTACCATCATCAAAAGGAACAAATAACATATCGATCAATTGAATTCCCAATATAATTTTTTTAAATAGTTTTCTTGTATATTAATTCTATTAGCATAAAATAAATTGACATTTTTGCATTTTAACCAAAAACGTCAATTGTGTTTTTAGAAAGCAAAAGCATCATGGGATAAAATTCCATATTTTGCAAATGCAGCCCATTCGTCGGCATCATTCGACATTGACAAGGCGGATATGAGACATAATATCCTCATAATCCAGAAATGATTGTCCCAACACTGTTGAGGCAGCGCTGCCATTCCAAACACCTGCCCTCTAGTTTGGCTGGATCGGCCGCTGATCTCCAGACACTGATTGTTCGCTTCCTGTGACACATCCTGACGTCCTGAAGTCCAAACCTTCACAGACCCGAGCGGCCTGGTAAAGAGACCCGCCAACAATGGCTCTCCACTTTTCCAAGAGCCGTGGGATCCATATATGTGAACACAGCGCCCTTTGAATGTGCTCCACAGACTGTCCCCGGGCCAAAGATTATTACTTCGGAGACTAATAAAACCCAGTTCAACCTCGAGCGCCGTGTTGTTTTTCCTCTTTTAAAACATAAACGTCCCATTATGTCACCACAGGATTAACCTCGCCGCATTTAGCAGGACGTCAGAGTTTTTACACCTGTGTTGTTGGTGACATTAACTCCTTGGCAAAGTCAGTTACGAGTGGATTTTAGAGCAGAGGGGGAGGAACAGCCGTCTGGTTTTTGTCCCCTTCCCAACCATGCGGGAGGTGCAGCAAAGCACCAGATTCAGACAACTGGGTAAACAACAGGCTAAATACGCTGGGTTTGTTCTTTTAGAGATCTACAAATATAAAGTGAATCACCTGCTGAGAATAAACCACTGGAGTACTCGATGGATAACAGTTTTCTGTTTTTTTGTTTTGCTTAATTATGTCTTGTGGGATACATGCAGCCAATAAATTCCTATTTACAAACAACTCAATAAATACATAAACTCTATTTCACTCCATTAGTGTGACCAGCATGCTGGAGAGGCTGTAGTGCTTTGTTTTCAAGTTCCTATATTAGAAAAAGGAACTGAATTTGCATTTAAGGGCGCATAAAACTTCCTCCAAAGGGAACCACACGCTTCCTTTAATATACACATACACGCATCCGCTGGTACAGTAGCGTGTCCTTCACTTCTCCGCTGCTATAATGTGTCTCGCCGCACTCACTGTGCATGTTGTTCTGCTGCCGATTCCTCCACAGACACATGGCGATGAAGGCCAGCAGGATGAGCACCATCACCCCCAGAACGCAGCCCACGATCAGGTACAGCAGCCCTCCGGGGGGGCTGGACGGCTCCTGGGGGTGGGGCCCGGGTGGGGTGATGGGGTGCTGGCTGGGCGACCCCGGGGACTGGCGTGCTGCGGCAGAGAGAGGAAAGGGAAGCGAGGAAAGTTTAACAAAAAAACAAAAAAAAACAAATCTATTTAGCTCCTAGCAACAAAGTAAAAAATAACATTGCGCCAAAGTGTAAAATGCGAGCCATTGTTGTTGGAGCTCATAAAAAGTCATCGCATTTATGCTGCGTAATTATGGAGCTCATGCCGGTCATTAAAGCTGCAGCCTTTGCAGAAACATGCCTGGAAAAAGAGACGGCAGAGCGGAGGTTCGCCTGACGCGTGACTCACTCCCCGGGTGCGCGACGGGGTTTTTTTTTTTCCTCCTTACCTCGGGTCTCGCAGATCATGACGTTGCTGTATTCGCTCTCGCCGCCGTCGTTGAAGCACTGCATCTTGATGTCGTAGGAGGTCTCGGGCTGGAGGTGTCCGATCATGTGCCAGTGCTTCACACCTGAGAGGGGGAGAGAGAGAGAGAGGAGCCGCGCGTTGACACACATCCATCCAGGATCCTGCGCAAGCTCAGCGCTGCGCCTTCTCGTCATGTCTCACACCTCCTCGGTGGTCGCGCCAGTTCCAGGAACACCCCCCCCCCGCCCCATCCCCATCCCCCCACCCCCTCTCTCTCTCTCTCTCGCTTCGTCTCCCATATCTAGTACAGCTCGCTCGCCCCGCCACCACCACCACCACCCTGTCAGTCCCACCAGGGCCCACAACAGTCGCTTTTTACTCTAGATGAGCTCCATATATGGCGGCCTCGTGTTTGTACTGGCTCGCCTCCAGTGCTCTCACACACACGCACGCGGCCGGCCGCACACACAGCATCGCTGCGCTGCTACTGCGACCGCTACTCCACTCTGAGATTAGACACATGAGAAGTGGATCTAATGCGAGGATTTACTTCTCTCATTGTGCCAAAAACCAGGCTCCAAAAAAATGATCTGAAGTTTGTTTTATTTTTCAGGGACTTCTTTTTCCTCAATGGGACCTGAAACAAATCAGTGCAAACGCACTGGGGCGCCTTAAATGACAGGCGCCCGAGCTGATTTTAACTGCTGTGGGCCAAGATCGTTTTTCGAAATCTTTTGTTTCAAACAAGCTCTGAACTCTGCTGCAATTTAAGTCATTTATGCCCTTCCACGGATATTTAATAGAAATGCAGCTTTTAAGCAGGAAATGAAAGAAACATCTAAGGACAAACAGCAAAGTAGGGCATGAAACGAACATTAGTTCTCATTAAGTGCAGATTAAAACAAGCCTGCAGGACCAAGATACAAAATCAAGGGCACAGGAAAGTAGAAATTGTCTAATTTGTTCCAGATTATTTGATTTTAAAAAAATGTATCCTGCTGTTATGTATCAAATATTTAATAAGAAAGACTTTAATAGTATTTTTTTTTTAATTAATAGTGTAATTACTGCTTAAAGACTGACCTGAACACAAGTTTACTTTTATTTATTTTTTAATTAATATTGCTAGAGAGGAAGCCATGAAGCAACGTCTGAGTGGCAGTATGAGGTAAAGTTGCAGCCTAAAAAAAAATCAATAAATGAATATATACTTCATATTACATCACACAGCCTGATTTATTTGATGCCGCGCGGTTTTGTTTGTCCGCGCCCGTTTTGAAATAACACCAAAAGATCTCAGTATGGAATCACGTAAATTGAGTTTGTTTAGAGCTCGGCGTTCACATGTTGAGCAGCTTGGCAGGCGTCTGTACCAGGCTCCACTATTAGCATTCCACACGGCAACCTGAGACGCTTCTCCCGCCGGCCGGGCTCGTGTTTCAGCTCGGGCTACCATTTATTGAAGACAGATTTCAGAGAGAGCAGCGCTGCTCCGTCGCAGCGACTCTCCTGAGCTGCGTCTCGTTCGCAAACACGATAAATTCCCAGTCCGTCTGCCGAGCGTCAACATCTAGGAGCTGCAGAGAAACAATCCTCACCTCTCAACAACCCAGACACAAACAGAAGAAAAAAAAATTCCACTCACCCTCCACGATGTCCCTTTTGTAGTCACTGTCGTTGTCGCTGTCGGTGGGCCGGTAGTAAATGTAGAATCCCTGAATCGGGGTGTTGTTGTTGCTCGAAGGACTATACTGCATGGCGGGACACAGAGAGAGAGAGATTATGTTAGGCCGCAGCAATCTGGGAGGGAGGGCAATTATCGTACAAAGAGAGGAAGTTTTCCCGGCGGCTAATGGCGACGCTGGTTATCAGCAGACGCACGGCGGCGAGACGCTGATTGCACCGTCGGAGGGAGAAAAGGGACACCGGCGTCTGAGGCCGAGCAAACGCCGGGAACTATCTGCTTCCATCTGCAAGCGGCAGCGAGGGGGACAAATAGAGCGGGAGGCCGCCGCGATGGAGCAGGACTTTAATCAACTCCACCGCTGATTGAGCTTTTTAGCTGCTGGAGAACCACCAGCGAGTCGAGGCGCACGCAGGCCAACCGTCTGGGGCTCGACGGTGAACATTCCTGGTTGTGTCGCCGCCAACTGGCAACAAACAAACAGCGACGGGCTTTTTTTAACGTCTTGTTAGTGAGCACGAGGGCTGCAAGCACAAATCTGTGTGCGAGGGTCACAATCGACAAGACAGCAGCTTTCCGTTTGTTTCTCTAGTTTGACTTTTAACTGACTACAGTTGTACTACAGGGTGACAACTCCACTTGGTCAGATCAATTTACCAAAAGACAGGCTGTCATACTATTAAAAACAAAACAAAACAACCAAGCAGCTGTGAGGGATAAAGTCGTGAAGAATGAAGCCATTCCTCGCCTGGTCCTTACTGTACTTACAGTCCAGCGCAGCATGATCTGGGTGTCGCTGATGGCGTCCGTGGACGAGATGTGCGGTCCGACCACGGGCCGGTCGGCCATGCGCGGGCTGGCCTGTGGCACCTGGTACAGCTTGGACGGGATGCTGTGGGGACTCTCGCCGTACATGTTGACGGCCACCACGCGGAACTTGTAGGTGGAGCCTGAAGAGGGAAGAAAATGTAGCATTTTAGCATGTTACATCAAAATATACGACAACGATGGGGAGAGCAGCTGAGCTATACGATAAGAACTGTATGCCTGACTGGCTGCCAATACGGTGGCACAGCATTTTTTTTCCAGTGGCCACTTTAGGTACTGCAGCCAAAATATGCCTTGCAGCTCAAAAAGCATTTTTACGCAATGCAAAAATAAACATCTGTAAAATGTCTGACAGGACGACTCCGACCTGGAACTTTTTAAGTTGTGGACTTTATTCTGATTGGCTGATTTGTCCGATGCATCGTGCGAGTTACAGAGGCATGATGGGAAGTGGCACTACTGCGCACGCACAATGCGGAAATAACTCGGAAGCCAAAATAAGTTCCGCGCTACGTGAGCGACTGCATCTCAATGGATGGGCGGCCATTTTGGATCCTGGGGTGCCCGGTCGCAACTCACCGGGCTCCAGGTTGCGAACTTCCACCGACAGCTTAAGAGGCGAGATGTTATCGGCGGCCACCAGCCACTCGGCGCTGCGACCGCGCCTGTACTCCACGCGGAAGGCCGTGATGGGCGAGCCGCCGTTGGCTCTGGGGATCCAGGTGACGTAGACCGAGCTCTCAGTCGCCATGGAGATGGTGGGACGGTCCGGAGCCTCGGGCACTGGGTGGAGAGAAAGGTTCGAACCGTTTAGCCGCGAAACAAACAAAAAAAAAAAAAAACACACACACAATGGACTGTCATCACTGAACCTTATGAAAGAGTATTAGGGCCACAAGAAGAGAAAAAAAAATATTACAGGAGTTAAGTTTTCATTTCGAATTTTAAGTTGAAATTTCGTGAAAAAAGTCAAACCAAAAAGACAAAATTTCATGAATAAAGTCGACGTGAAAAAAAGACAAATTTCCATGAATAAAGTTGATGCAAAAAGAGTGGAAATTGGCGAGTAGACTGGCTGGATGGTGGATTAACCCAGTTACCCACAGTTAAAAGTAAACTGTTGAAAACAGGTGTATCCCACAAGGTTCACCCACAGTCATTACAAAACTGCGAAAACGGAAGTACTCCACTAAACTTGCATGCAGAGCCTTTCGACTTTATTCTTGACATTTTGCCTTATTTCATGGTGACATTAATTGCAAAATTTAGATTTTATTTATCTATTTATTTATTTTTAACATCAACTCTATTCTCACAATTTTGACTTTAATCTTGAAATCTCAACTTTATTCTTGAATTGAAAACTCTTTTTTTTTTTTTCTCTTCTTGTGGCCCTAATCCTCTTCCGTAGAACCCTGACTGCTAATTTTGACTTGCAAATTTCCCCACTGTGGGATCAATAAAGGTCTTCTTCTGCTGATTGGATGGAGGCGGATACAAGGCGACTGCAGTGGAAGTTATGTGTACTTACTGCCGGGGCTCTTAAGTTAGAGAGGGCAGGAGAGAGTAAGAGAGAGAGAAAAAAACAGGGGGTTAGTGGGAAGAGCGGTGCGAGTTTGAGCTCGGTCACCAGTCAAACATGCACGTGCGCAAACACACAAACACACACACACACACACACACATTCCTCACACAAAAAGAGACACAACAAGGCGTCCATTTCTCAGCGTCAAACTGCGGTTTCACTGTTTGCTCTACTGGACAGAGAGAGGAAGTGCAGGCCACATCTGAACATCAACAACACAAGCCTGCTGTAGACCCACAACCTGCGTCTTCAGCAGCTACAACAACAGAGGCGCTGAGATGCGGGTCCCAACTGACCTCGGTCGTGTATGACGACGCCAAAGTGCGTGTTGGGAGTTTTCTCCTCCGGAGCTTTGGGTGGCGCTGAGACGACGGGAGGTTTGGATGGGTTCTTGTTGGAGGTGGTGCTCTTCTCTGCAAGCGAGGGAGAGAGATGGGGAGGAGGGGGGTGGGTAAAGTCAGCCATAAGACAACAAGAGCCAACAGGTCTCCGGAGCTATCAGGTCCACACAAGCAGCACACAGAACGGCTCCGGATGTCGGCTCCGGAATATTAAGTTTCCTGCTGCTTTCTGGAAACGTTCAGGTTTTATCAGGGCGGGTTTCAAGTTTCCGCTTCATGACGACTCGGCGTGTACACTCTGACGGCGCTCGCTAGGCCGGAGACCCGCTGCTGAATGTGTTTTCAACGGCGGATCCGTCCAAAACACACACGCCCGGACCACATTCAGCCACATCAATCACGTCCAAGACAAAAGGATTCAATCCTCAATGCTATTGGTTTTGAGGTGTTAAAACATGTTTGTACATTATTTTGAGTCAGTTGGTGAATGTAGGTCAGTTTTGGCTGAATTCTAGCGGTGGAATGATATTAAATGAAAACAAGCCAAAAAAAAACTAAAGTAAGCAGACACATTTTCACGGTGGAATGAAACACAACAGAGCGCTGAAGAAGCGAAGGATCGGTTCTGTGATCCTGAGTCATTGTTCTAGTTTGGAATCTGGAGCCACGTCTGGCCTTCCGAGTCTCTGGCTGGCTCTTCTTTCGGTCCAGGACTGTTTTGCTAAAGACCCCCCCCCCCGCGTTGCAATAACCCGTGTGGGAGTTTGGCAACATTGCACAAGATTCTGACCAAGAAATAGTTTTGTATGCGGTTGCTCTTATTGTTATTTGTCACGGAAATACTTGCCGTGGTCCTGACCCAGGTAAGTGGGTTACGAAGTGTGGTTAGTGTGTTACTGCAGACCTGGTAGAGGGGCTTTCGCCTTTAAAATAAAATCTGTCTCCACCGCAAAACCCCACAAAAACTAAGCAAAAATTCTGAGTTGGACCTTTTAAAGAATTTTTCTGATTTATATGTCATTTTTACCAAATCAAATTACCCAGTTTGCTGTTCTGCAGCACAGGAAGCTGAACAAATCTCTTCTTGACTTGTATTTCGAATGAGAATGAAATGCGTGTCGAGCGTTGAGGCGGCCGTGATGGTACTGACCCTTGCCAGTGCGGAAGGTGAGCATGGCTGGCTGCCCCTCCCCCGCCGAGCTCCGCGCCACCATCAGCACCTCGTACAGGCTGGACGACTCCAGTTCGGACAATCGTAGCGTTTTCTCGCTGCCAGGCACGCGGACGGTCTGCCAGCTCCCTACCACGGTTCCCATTTCATCAACCTGACACGCAGGGAAGAAGAGGTGGGGGGGGTGGGGGGGGGTTGGGGGGGGCAGGGAAAAATCAGCCACACACGGTGAGCAAAACACAGGTTTCCAAAAAACTGGGCAAACAGCATCTTTTCAGTCCGATCCCTTTTTTTTTTTTCAGTGATTGCGCTCGGGCTCGGACAAACCCGGGAACGCAGTCAGGAACAATCCCTTCAAGATTTCACTCACAGTTTCCAACACTGGCTGCCGCCGCCGCCGCCGCCGCAGCCGCAGCTGCTGCCAGCAGGGTCTTAACTAGGATTGCTTCACTTTTACAGTCGGTAAGAGCTTATTACTGAGGCCAGTGCTGGAATATGACCGTTGAGCCGCCTTGCCTCGGGGCTGCTTTATGTCCATTATTTAATGAGCTAATTAAAGTCCTCTCACACGAGGCCACTCCAGCCAAAACCCGAACACAGCACAGTGTGTTTTCTTTTCTGTTTTTCCTTTTTTTCAAGCCTCACCTTGCGGTACTTGACAAAATAGGCGTTGATGGGGCTCCCTCCGTCCCGGCCCGCCCTCCACTCCAGGTCGTACATGTCGGGCTTGTGAGTCTGCGGCGGGCTGATGATGATCGGCGCCTCCGGAGCGGGACGGTCGCCGCCTCTGCTGGCCGGCGGGTTGGCACCGTCCGCTTCCTCCTCGGGCAGGAAGAGCTCGTGGCCCTCGTCGCTCTGCATGCGGTGGAGAGGCGGCGGCGGCGGCGGAGCGGCGGTGGCGGGCGGGAGACGATCTGTTGAATTGGAACAAAGTTAGATGAGTTTATTATGAGGACATATTAACTTTTTTTTGTACTTTGAAGTGTTTTAAATCAAGGAGCCTTCACTGGACAACAATGATTTATAGGTTTGTATACACAAGACTTTTATGCAGCACTGACTCAATAAAGACATTTAAAACCTGGCATTTAACGCTTTCAGTCTTATTTGCTGCGTCTCAAGGTTTCCTGCATTTCTTCTTCCAAAATGTTCTACTTTCACATCCAAAAAGGCCAAAATCCAGGAGACCGCCCCATAATACTTCATTGCAATTTGCAGTACCGCGTTTCATTGCCAATATTTGGTTCCCGATAGGTCGGCCGGATTCGAAGCTCCGCTTGCTTTTATAAACCTCTAAACAGGAGAAAGCACAATGCAATAAAAGCTGAAGAGTGGCGCAACAATGAGAGCCAGTCAGAGAGCCATGGAGCGTTCTCGCACGTCAGAGGGCCAGCAGAGCTGGAAGAGTGCTACATTTGGACCGAGACCTCTTCAATCTACATAAAATAACAAGGAAAAAAAAAGCCTCTGGATCTCTGCTACACTACATAATCACGCTTTTGTTTGCTTTTTTTTTCCCCATGTATTAAATCCGCGCCAGAGCCGTCCACCTGGACAAATCGTGCGAGCTGGGAGCCTTATTACCACTGACACCAGTTTGGCAGAGGCACCTGGTGGAAACTTTTCATGGACACTTTCAGGGGAGGCCAAGGACGGCCCAGGACGGCGAGGCGACCCTGGGCCGCAGACGCCGAGGTCAAGCGGCTGCGGAGATTTAGAACCGCAACACGTGAACAAGGAGAGTTGAAAGCAAGGAGGTTTGCCACAAGCTGCCGACGTCCCCGGCCGCTTTTGTGAGGAGCGGCCGGTTAACTTTGTTAAACAAACAGGCCAGGAGCTGGTAACACTAGACCTGTTCCCGGGCCTGCGACCAGCTGCCACACATTCCGCACAGCAACCATTAAAATACCGGAGAGAATCAGACCCCGGTGCGACGTCCAATGCTGCACACACTCCTGCCTGTTCCCTCCGTCTAACCTTCACCACAGCTTTGACTCAAGAGTGTAACCACAGCCAGCACTCCTCCTCCTCCTCCTCCCCCTCCTCCCTCCTCCCTCCTCCTCCTCCTCCTCCTCCTCCCCGTCCTCCTCCTCCGTCCTCCTCCTCCTCCTCCTCCTCCTCTCTCCTCCTCACAGCACGAGGCAACTGAGGCCACAGCGTCCTTCCCGGACCTGTCAGGGAGCTGTGATAGATCTGGAAGTAAGTGCTGCTACACCTGGACGGGGATTTGCTGCAAGGTCCCGACCAGAAAAATCCATTAGCGGGGAGCGACTGAGGGAGGTGAATGTGATGGCAAATCCCAAAGGATTACAGGCAAAGACTCGGCTGGGACGCTTAAATTGGCCATTTGGCAAATATGAAAGTCAGGGAGGTTGACAAGATTTAAGGTTTGCTATAATATACAAATTTACAGGAATGCAAAATGTGTGTTTGGTACAGTAAGTCGTCGAGAGGAGAACCAGCAGACGTTCTCTGAAGGGTTAAAGTGCTAATCGGGATGAAAACAAAGATCCTGAACAGAAACAGAACATTTCAGAGATATCCCCGTCCAGATGCAATACAATAGCCGACTGCGCGCACACACGCACATCAATGACGCCTCTGTTTACTTTAAAAAGGCAAAAGTTTGTTTGATAAGCTCCTGCGCCTGGTACCTTTACAGAAAAATTCCCCCCGAACACGGACTGACCTCGCAGCCGGTGTTTACCTTCCGCTGAGCCCGTCCCGCTTTATCATCGCTTCGCGGAGGAACCCCCCCCCCCCAAACCCCCCCGCGGTAACTGCGGCGAACGGGGGGGACGCTCGCCCTCATTCTTCCTCCTGCGGTCTGCGGAATTGGGAGGCCTGCAAACGCCGTCTCCCAGTGAACCCGCCTGGTCCTGTACAATTTGGACTCCCCCATATACCACATGTAGCCCCTATTAATCACTCTGCAGCGCCAGGGCTGAGCCAAGGAATTGGGGGAGGTGGGGGAGGCAGAGAGGCTGAGGGAGGTGGGGGGGGGAGGTTGTGATGTGTTAATAAATAAAAGGCAGTTGTGTATGATGTTGACAGCTGGGTGGTCTGCTCCTCGTCATAACCCTCCGCTGCTACTCCTTACATTCCAGCGTCCGGGGGCTTATCCCTGACGGCGTGCACAAAGCTCACTCTCACGCTCAAGCTCAGTTCACGGCTCAGGAGGAGGCCGGCCCGAGCTAAGCCTCTCCTACCAGCTCTTGGACAGCGAAGGGAAAAAAAAAAGAAAAAAAAAAAAAGAAGTGAAACATTCACACTCAAACAGCGAGGGACTCCCTGCAGATACTGTACGCGCAGGCGTTTGCACTCGCCTGCCGCCCCGGCCGGGACGCCTTCCATTCTTCTCTCCAGAGGCAGCGAGACGTTCTGGAACGGCTCGCATTGTACGTGGCGTTCCTCACGTCGCCCTCCTCCCCCTCTACCTCATATTGAGCGCATAAACTTTGGTGCTCTGCCGACGGTTCGTCCCGACAGTCACTATCACCCGGCAGTGGTGCAGCGGAGGGTCAAGAGCAGGGGTGGGCAAACGTTTTGGCTTTGAAGCCTGAACCTCTTAGAACACTGAAAAAATGGATGAAATCGAGCTATTTTCTGACTTACTTATATCATTTCTTTAAGTTCGGTGGGCCAGATCAGAAAGCTTGACGGGCCGCTAATGGGCCCCGGGCCGTAGTTTGCCCATGCCAGATCTAGAGTCTTGCTCCGTTCAAAACAGCAGAAGAAACTGCTGCTTCTCCGATTTAAATGGGTGTTTTTTAGCCCTTTAAAAATAGATTTCACTATATTTATATATTTTCTAGCCGACCAACTAAAAATTTTTTTTTTTTACATTAAATAAGATGTAAACCCATTCTTGTTGAATTTTCATTTCCGGTGTTGTTTTGTCACACAGCATCCAGTTGCTCTAAAGCAACGACTGGGTGGTACTTTGTTTTACCAATATAATAACAACACAGCAGGAACTCCACCGATCCATCATGAGTCAAAGCATCTAATCAAACGTGCACGCACCTGACTGCACCGTGAGCATCCCGTACGACGTGGCCGAGTCCACGCCGTCGTCCAGCAGACACTGGAAGACGCCCTGGTCCTGCGGCGTCACGGCCGCGATGCTGACCGAGGAGCCCGAGACCTGGAAGCGGCGCGACGTCGGGCCGATGGGCTCGCCGTTGAACAGCCAGGTGACGTTGGGGGCGGGGTTTCCTTTGGCCACGCAGGTGAAGCGAGCGGAGGAGCCGGCGGGGAGCTGCTGGTCGGTGGGGCCCTCGGTGACGGACGGCGGCTCTGCGGAGGAGACGGCGGAGCGTCGTGAGGTTCAGCTCCACACTGGGATGAGCCGAGTGTTTGTTTGTCCTTCTTTCAGACTCACTGAGAACTTTGACGGTGTAGTTTGCGCCAAAGACGTCGCCTCGCTCCGTCTCGGCGCCGCAGCTGTAAACACCCTCGTCGGCCCTCGACACCGACGCAAAGACCAGGTTGTTGTGCCGCCGACTGCCAGGAGGTCCCGGCGGGAACTCTTTGCCGTCTTTGAACCACCGGGCTGCCGGCGGGGGGCTGCCGGACACGACGCACTCCAACGTCAGCGGCTGCGACGGCCGAACCGCCGCGGTGCTCGGCGCGGTGGGGTAGAGGATCCTCGGCGAGGGGGCGGAGTCTGAACCTGGAGAGAAGAAGCGTCAGGAGGGTGAGGGACAGGAGGCGCAGCGGCGTCTGAAAGCTTCCACTCAAACGTGGCTCCTTGACTGACTTCTTATCGATAGCTTGGTTCCGTGCGACTGTGTGACCGTCTCCCCCGTCACCGGGTTGAACGCACCGCATTTGTACATGCCCTGGTGGCGGGCGGAGACGGAGAGGATCTGCAGGTTGCCAGATGGAAGAACTAAATAGTCGTCTGAAAGAGAGAAGAAAGCACCCAAGTTATAAGCGAGGCAGCAGCACGGTGAGCAAAATGTAGACATCCTTTAATTAATTCATTTAATTATTTATAAGTGTGTATGTCGGCTGAACAGCTCAGAGAATTGCATAATCATGGCATTGACAAGCATCAAGCTGAGCAATACACGCTATCCTTAATCTCCTCTGAGCACATTGATTTTTTACTTGTTTTGGGTTTTTTTTTCCTTTCTTTTAAGTGATCTGTACGCATTGCATTGTGAATACGTTGTGTTTGGTTCTTTTATTGTGTCTTTTAAATATTTTGTATGAACTGTCTTCCTCTTATCTGGACCATTTTTGTTTGTAATAAAGTTTTTTACTATTATTGTTATCATCATTATTATTATTATTATTATTATTGTTATCATCATTATTATTATTATTATTATTATTATTATTATTATTATTATTATCATTATCATCATCATCATCATCATTATAATAATAATAATAATAATAATAATAATAATAATAATAATAATAATAATATTATTATTAAAAAGGTTAAGCAGCTTTTAAGCGAACACATAAACTACATTTCCCACAATGCCCAAACACTGGATTCTAGTGCAGTTCTTCGAACAAGTGGAGTCAGGAAATAGGTACGTGTGCAGTACGGTGGACAAAAGTATCATACATCTAAATCATTTCATCAAACAGAGCTTCGTAGGCAGCATACATTCAAAATATAATAAAAAAACATTGTTCTCTATGTCTTCCAAACACACCTGTGGACACTTCTATCCGCTCCCCTCGCACCTTTAACCTGGGCCGGGCCGGAGGGACGCTGTGCGGCAGAGGACACTCTATGAGGACGGTGCTGCCCTCCTGCACCGACAGCGACCGCCGTCTGCCTTCTTCATATTCAGATATTTCTGTCGAGAGAAGAAGGAGAAGGGGGGTTAGAACTCTCTGCAAGGAGCCACCGCCGTCGGTCAAGGAGGGGAGGCGGTCCGCGGCACTCGAGTCTGAGCTGTTTGTGTTGGAGCGGCCGGGACTGTTTATTGTTGCGGCGAGTGATTCCATTCAGGCCTGTTGTGGCTCCAGATCGGGGTCAAGCCTTTCGTGTACGATCCAACAAGCGGGCAGGAACATAACACACCACGCCGGAAAGCCCAAGGCTCATTAAGGATACTGGTCAAGAGGCAACTGGAAGGCTGCCTGACTGAGAGCTACACCGCCCCCTGCCCCCCCCCATCCTCCTCCTCCACAATCAGCGGCCTTCCTCTCCTCAAGGCCGCTTCCTCTCTTTCTTCCCGTCTTTCTGCCTTGAAAACAAACAGACGTGTGTCGCGCACGAGGCCGCACTTCCCCGCCCGCATCCGTACCTGCTAGCGCCACGCGTGCCCGGCGGCTGGCAACCGCTGGCCCGCGGTCCGCCCGTGCCACGCACTGGTAGACGCCGGCGTGGCTCTCTCGGAGGGAGGCGATGGTGAGGGACGTGGCGTTGATCCGCACACCGGGCAGGGAGTCCTCGGCCAGGGGGAGGCCTCGGAAGAGCCACGAGACCACCGCCGAGGGGGGCCGGACCAGGCAGTGCAGGTGGGCGACGGAGCCGCGGCTCTGGACCAGGGAGGCGGGCTCAGAGAGGAAAGACGGATACTGGGCTGATTGGGACACAGAGAGCAACAGGTTCAGAAGTGTGGACGCTGATTGTGTAGCTGCTATTTTATTTTTTTTATTTTTTTGAGAAACCTTTTTAGTAATTTTCGGGACCCTGGTAGCTAGTTTTAGCCTTAGCTTAGCCCTTTAATTGTTGTCTGTATCCGCTGTCTTTATATGTTTGCACTTTTACTGTTTATTATTTCTTTGATATTCATTATTATTATTATTTGCCGTGAAGCGTTTGTGCTGTGAGGGGTGCTGTATAGATAAACTCTTACTTACTTACTTACTTACTAGTTGCTAACATCCTCACACTCACGGAGGACAAAATGCAAAATCGAGGACTCATTTTCAAGCCCGGCATCACAGAATATTTATGAGAAGATCAGAGTCACCAAGTCACGAACAACAAACAAATAACAAGAAAAAAAACAGAAGGAATGAGTCAGACTGAAAACCTCCACGTCTCTTTCAGAGCTCATTAAAGTGGGCAGAGAAGCGGCTTGGCGAGCGAAGCGGACGCCACCGTGCACACAATGCGGCTGACCTTTGGTTTTAAAATGCCACCATTCATTTGATTCTGTTTAATATGGGAGTTGAACTTTTCCCCTAATTAGCATACGAATTCTGGAGCGCACGCACAAAGTGTTTTGTAAGGTCAGAAAACCTTTTTTTTTTTGCGGGGAAGGGGAATCGCAGCGGAATCGGCTCGTCCCAGGGCGACAGCGCTGTCAGAGCCGGGTTCAAAATGAGGCCTCCGAGTTCCTTAATGCCTCCCAGAAAAATAAGATAAAACCTTTCCCTGAGGCGTCGGGACGACTTACAGGAGCAGCAGACGAGCAGGGACTGGCTGAGGCACAGCACAGTGGACAGCAGGAGCCTCAGGCCACAGTCCATGGTCCACTCTGGCCCCCCGCCGGCAGCCGCGTCTCACCGGGTTGCGTCTCGCACGCTCTCGTCTGTTCGGCGAAACCTGACAAAGACACGGAGGGACACACAGTGAGGAAGAGAAAAAGTAAAAATAAAAAAACAGAAAAGGTGCGATTTAAACCAGAAGCCCGGGTGGTGGTGGTGGTGGGGGGAACTGGGAGGTGAAGGAGCAGATATAGGAGGTGAGCTGGAGGAGGCGAGCGTGAGGGGAGGATCAGAATCTATAGGATTCCTGTACGACGCTCCTAATCTTCCCGACACATCCCCTTTACACACTCCTTGATCTCCGCTTCCCACCCTCTCACTCCGAGGTCTGGAATGTCCCGCCCCCCCTCCGGCCGCCTGCCTCTCACTCCCACTGCACCGCCGCCGAGGTCTTCCCAGCTAATGGAGTGGCTGTGGAGAGAGTGCCGCCTCACTCTTAATATCACTCTCTTGTCACACCGCGTTGCTTCCTCATAGGTTCACTGTAGCCTGAAGTGCAGCCGCAGACACACTGGAGGGCCACGTAATTAGGAGCATTCCACTATCCTTTTCAACCTGACCCCCTCCCCACCACCCCCAACCACCACCACCACCCCCACCCTACACCACCACCTATCCCTCCAACCTCCCCTTCAGCCGCGGCACCGCCTCCTCCTTTTTCCTTAAAATAATCCGGGCTGGCTTTGATCCCGGTGTTCCTGGTTGGTTACCAGGGGTCTGAGCTGAGCCTGAGGCCGGAGGGGACAATGGCCGTCCAGCTGTGATATTCACGCCGGCCGCTTCGTCGGCTCGCGGGCGTTAGCGGAAGGGTGCCAACAAGGAGGGAGGTTGGGTTGGGGGGGTTGCCGGGAGGGTGGCCCAAATTAAAAAAGGGCGACGTGCGGTGGGAGCCGGCGGAGCCGAACCAGTTCCTAAACCCTCGACCTGGACGCCGTTTCATTAGCCGCACACTCCGGCGGGTCAGCGCCGTTTGGCCTCTGCTCGCCGGCTGGAAAATGGCAAACTTGTGCAAAGCAGGTAGCAGTAAAATCACCGTTTATTTCCAGAGAGAGATGGCAGTTTGTCCATCATGACTGAATATTCATGTGTGTATGTAATGTGACTGAACAACGGTTTGAGTAGCTGTGTTTCCATTACAGTTTTTTGCAAAATAAAAGCGATATTTCCAAAATATCGACAAAGTAATAATTGCGATCTGCAGGTGTTTCCATTGAATGACTTGAAGCGCATTAGCCGTAATTCTCGTAAACTCTCGTCCCGTGAGACTTTACGAGAATTACGTTTGCGTTTGTTTGCTGCCAAGAATGGTTGTTATATGTCTCTCTTTGATTACTTTGTATAAAAAAAAAAATAACCCGTGTCCTCCTCCATCCAAACATAATGCGCCATTTGCACTTGAAGTGAACTGGTCACATGACCCTGCAGGTCATGTCCGATGATGTGTAAATGCGAAAAAGTGTTTCCATGACACTTTTGTGATATACCGCTATATCTATATGTCTGAAAACCACCTAATTAGAGCATCAAAACCATCAAAACCTATTTGAGTTTTTTTTCCCAAAATGTAGGCGTTTCCATTACCAGTTTTTTTTTTAATTGCGATACTTAGGTTTCGCGCAATTCTAGGGGTAATGGAAACACAGCTAATGTGAGCACTTTGGGTGATTTGAGAAATGCAATATTAATATTAGGACTCAAAAGCAATGTGTTCCTTCTTTCAATTGTGGCATATTAAACTCAAGAGAGACAAAATGCAAACGTCATTATTCTAAACTGCGACAATCAAAGCTGCCTTCCACTGACTTTCTGCACGAGCTGTGACTCACGCAGGGGAGACGGGGATGAGGGGGCGGAGGGGCGATTGTCTCTCCGTATTCAAAGCAATTACACAAAGATGCTTTATCCGCGCGCTCACTCTGCCTCTCTTCATCTTGTACTCGCTCTCAGGGGGGCATCCTAAGAGAGGATGAGGAGTAGGAGGAGAGAGGAGAGCGCAGGCAGGAAATAATAAACTCTTCCAGCTCCCGGCTCACGCCCCTCCTCGCACCGGGGGGGTCACAGGTCAGGGGAGAGCAGAGAGAAGGGGGCGAACCAGCGGGTGTGTTGTGGCCCCCGGAGGTCAGCGCCACTTCTCTGTTTTGCTCCCGACGAGTACGACAGAGTCTCTCCGACAATGCATTCCATTCAAAAATGAAAGCTACAAAATAAAAGCTGCGAGACAAGAAAAAAGGCTTTGAAACATCTCAGCTGATTCTCCTCCACCCCGATTGTTTCGGGGCCTTCGTGAAAAGTGACCCGCCGCATCAACACGGAAAGCAGTCGGGCCTGTGCACTCCAAGTGTTCACACTCCAGCCTGTGCATGCTCCTTCAGGCAGATCAAACCCACATCTTGCAAGCTAGCGTTTCTCCATCACCGCGAGTCGCAACAGGCCCCCCCAGCACGCTGGCTGCCGTGTCATCTGTGGAAACTATCTTTCTCTCCCGGCAGGAATAATGATATATAATTACAATAATAGCAACAGAGCTATACATACGCATATATTATAAAATTAGAAAAAAAAAGGAAGAACGAAGTGCAAGCATACCGACTTATGGTCTGAATGAGAAACTGGGTCTGGTTGTTTTCTAGTAGCAGCTTCTGAGAGTCATGCTCAGGTGCTGTAGCTAAGAGTAGGTGCCCTTGTGTAAACACACACACATACACACACACACACACACACACACTTATCTGGCCCATTGATCTCGTGCAACAAGGAAACACAGGGGCATCATTCCTGCTCCTTATCGGTTTGGCTTCCCTCTGACATCCGCCACCATGAAGCCGCCTCAGTGGAGACAGACACTGCAAGGATATCTGGTGTCCCTCATCATCGTGGAGTTCTTCTAATGCAGGCAGAGTTGGCTGCTTGTAAAAAAAAAAAAAACAGAAAAAGAAAAATCGAGGCCAGCTTCTTTCCACGAAGACATCGGGACTAAAAGCCGGAGTGGCCGTTCGTCGGCAAAAAAAAAGGGGGGAAGTCCCCGAAGTATGATCAGCCTGAGAACCATGACTTCGGCCCAGCGTTGATCTGCATCCAAGCCACTCTTTCACCTCTCTGGACTCCTTTCCAAAGCTTGTGATTACACAACTTTAAATGAAAAAAGGTCCTGTGCTCCGGGAGGTTGTTTTTTTTTTCTCCTCCCATCCAAAGTCGGACTTTGCGTTTCTTCTCTGCTTTTGCACTTTACGTCGTCGGCGCGCTCGTCCCATTCTCCAGGAGAGCTATAAACTGGAGAAACATCCTGAATATAAAACAAGCTCCGTGCCGCTGAAAGCTAATATTCAGACACTTGGACAGTTTTAAAGAAAATAAATGAGCTAAGTGTCAGTGAGTTCAAGTGGAAAAGTTCCTGTTTTCTTGGGTGTGTGAGCTGACCCGTGTGTGTTTGGGAAATGTTTGACTGACACCTGGATTAAGTGCGAGTGGGGGGGGGCTGGGGGCGGCGGCAGCAGTCCTCAAAATACAGCTTGTTCCTTGTTTAGCCTTTAAGAACGAAGCTTGTATCTGTCAGAGTTCCTTCCCGGAGAATCCTAGATACGCTGTTTTGGAGGCAACACCTAGAAGGTAACCAGACGGAGCTCCATTCAGGGCCCCCACTGGGACAAAGGAGATCTCCGGTGGTGACACAGGAGAAAATAAACACGCCGACACGTTGCCCACGGCGAAGGGAAAGAAGTTGGAGTTTGCAGGGGTTAGCACCTGCAACTTCTGAGGCCTCCTGCTCCTCCTCTGTCTGCAGGAACTACTTAAATCTCCAGCGCCACCCCCATCGGTGCCCACATGATAGGCCGGCCCATATCCTTGTCATATTGGATAAACTGGGACAAAGGAAGTGTGGCGGAGCATCAAAGAGCCACAGGGTAGAAGAAGAAGAGGAGGCAGGTCACAACTGGTGCGGCGGGACTGAGGTTGGAGCCTGGCCCCTATACTTCCACAAGGAGGAATAAAAGCTAGCAGAAAAGAAAAACATTAAAAAAAAAAAAAAAAAAGCTACTTCATAAACATCCAGTGGGCTTGGTTGACCGCTCATATTAAACAAATTACAAGCTCTGGCCGTCAAAATGGAGGCTGAACTTCAAAGAGGCGGCAGAGGATGAAGCGGCGGGGTGTCGGCGGGGGAATAAAGAGCGAGACTTTTCTGGTAGGATGGTCTGATGTGACCTGTGAGCCGAAGCGGATTCACATGCTATATCCTGAACCTGCCCGCACACGCCTCGCAACTCACGGACAGATGATCTGTAGCGCAGGCATTCCACAGCTTCACACAGAGAGCAAGAGTGATGGACACAAAGAGACAGGGGGAGACGCGCACACGCACACACACACACACACAGATGGAGGAGATGAGGAGATAAACTCAAAACAGGAAGATGAGAAGCAGCGAGGGGGAAGAAAAGAATCTGGGATAAAGAGGTGAAACACCGCCGAGGTCGATCTCGTCATGGAAGTAAACACTTTTGCGCTGCAATATTTGGAATTTCTTCGGTTGCGACACTTAAAAAAAAGAAAAAGTGGAAAATTGCTCTGTGGTTATTTGTTGAAATTGATTTTTATGCAGCATTCATTTCACAAACTGAGGACGGGAGATTTTTTTAGTAAGTCAGCAAACAAAAAAAAACAAAAACCCACAGAGTATTGAGGCTGATGAAACAGAACATGGCCTGTATGCATGTGGAGCCTATCCACAAGTCTAATCTCCTCCCATTCAATTTTTGGTCCCGAGACAGAAGATAGGGACAATGGATGAGCGTCTCTTGGAGTCTGCCAAGACTGACTGATGATTCAGCTCAGCGACATTCACCTCCAGAGAAGAGACTCCTCCAGGGAACTATTATGGGCTTCATCTTCATCTTCTTCTTCTTCTATGGTCTTGGTGAGCCCAGCGAGGCAGCCTGGGGCCACAGAGGAAACTAATGAGTGGAAACACTGGGCCTCAAGTATGGCCTAACTCTGTCTGATTAAGGACTGAGACATTATTAAAAAAAAAAAAAAAAAAAAGAAGAAGTGGGGCAGGGGGGAAGAAAGAGAGAGAGAGAGAGAGATGATTTGGAATCAAATATGGGGGGTTGGAAGACGAGAAGAGAGATAAGAACACGTCTGCCCCTGTCTGACATCTTGTAAAAAGTTAACGCGAGTGTCCTCCGTAAATCACCCGAGGCTCAGCGAGCGAGGGGAGTCGGAGAGACAGACGAGGAGCGGCGTCGCCGAGGACGGAGCGCTTTGTCTCTCGGCGCGCATGTGTGCCTGTGGGAGGACGCAGCGGCATTAGCGGGTCCGGGAGGTGCCGGGGTGACGGCGGGGCCGAGCGGGTCCCAGAGCCCCCAGAGATGCTGCGGCCCTGACGACGACGACAACAACGTGGGATCAGACCGAATGAGAGTGAAAGAAGAGGCCCCCGGGGATCAGACAGTCACATCCCACAAAGCCGTGTTTACCGAGCACACACACACACACACACACACACACACACACACACACACACACACACACACACACACACACACACACACACACACACACACAAGCATCTCATCTCACAAAAAAAAAAACAACCCTCCTCCTCCTCCTCCTCCTCCTCCTCGAGTGGCCAGGCAGGGACCTGTGAGACGGCGCTAATTCCACCCTGGGGCTCATTTGGCCGAGGAGCCGAGGGAGGGAAGAGGAGCCTCGGAGCTGGACAAGCGGGACTGAATGGTACAGTATGCAAGAGAGAGTGTTAATTGGAGATTGTTCTGCGACGTCTTGTTTGTTCTCCTGGGAATCTGGAGGCGGGGCGGCGGGAGGGGGGGGGGGGCGGGGAGCGGCGCCCGTTTCCCAACGACACCAACAAACGGGATTAGCCGAGAGGGCGAAACTCAATAGCGGCCCTCGGACGCTGGAATCAGACCCCCGGGTGTCGCTGCCATACAAGGCCACCTCTAAACCTTTTTTTTTTTACTTTTTTTTTTCTCTCTCTTACGGCCAGCGCATGTAACTAACAACCGGCCTCCATTGTGGCAGCTCGCCGGGCCCTTCCGGCTGATTTCACAGGCCTTTCAGGCCCGCCGGGGGAACGTCTGCTAGACGAAAAAGGTAATTCTAATGGAAAGGAGGAATGCACAAGAAGGGCCGTTTGCCCGCGGGGTGTTATAACACTGATCTCCAACATGTGCCAAGAGTCTGATTCATCACGCCAAGCAGGAGGAGGTGGAGGAGGAGGAGTAGGAGGAGTAGGAGGAGGAGGGGGAAAAAGCAAAAAAAAACAAAAAAAAAACAGAGGAACTGGGGATTGTGCAGCTGTGGCACCGAAAGCAAAGGGGCCACTGATCCACATTCCTCATTATCAGCCTTGATTAGAGGGATGATGGGAAAAACGCATGGATCCGCAGGGAGGGGAGACCTTATCAAGGTTGCCAAACGCCTTGAAAGCGTCCGACGTCCACCGTCGGGGGAGTCGAGACACTATCTGTTTCTTGTTTTTTCTCTCACTCTCTCCTCATGGCCCACTGTTGTGCGGGCTATGAAATATGGGCATGCGGTGATCAGATCCAGCTGTCCCCCCTCCCCCCTCCCCCCCACTCACCCCTTCTCCCTCCTGCACAGCCTCTCCCCCTACACTTCTCCTGGGTTCCATCACTGCCTTGCGTCTCTCCAGCAACGAGCGGGCCCGAGAGGCAGACAACAGTTTCTGTTCAGTCTCCCCCCACTGAGAGGTGGCTGGCTGCCGACCAAAAGCACTCTCCGAACTACAACATGCGTTAAATAATGTTATTTCAAACACACGGAGCAAAAACACACCGACAAGGCGCCCAAATACATGCGAGTGAGAAACACAGTTTTTTTTTTTTTTTGCAGTCTGTATAAAGAAGAAGAAAAAAAAGAAAAAAACTCTGATCGTCGCTTTGTTTTTCACTTGATAGGCGTGAGAAAGAAAGTACACGCGGGAGTATTTTCATTTCTCACCATGACAATTTGACTAATTGGTTGTGTATTGTGGAGACGGAGGGGCTGCAAGATCCCTGCGAAAGTTTGAAAGCGAAAGCTCCGCAACCGGCCGCTGGAACAAAAACAAACACTTTTTTTTGGGGGGGGGGGGGGGGGGTAAAATAAAAAAGGGGTTAAAACATAATTGGTCTTTAACGTGAGTTCAACAAATCTCTTGAACAAATCCAAACAAACAAACCGGCAGCGCCTCTGTATACACGTTTTTGAGGACACCAAGATAAATACACAGGGCCCAAAACGAGCGCGTAAAAAGAGTTTATTTAGTTTGTCTAAATGTTTATCCGTCTCGTCGTGTTAACACTCGGCGCTTGTCGCCAGGCCAAGCGAGTGATCACACGCGCCACACAACACAAGTCCGGAGCTCCGCTCGTCCAGATGAGACGTTTCATTTTCCCCTTTTCTGGCTCCACGGGTCGGATCGCGTAAAAAAAACTCCTCAACCGTGTGCGTTTTTCAGTTCGGCGCGGCGCTGAGCGGGTGGGGGCGGAGCTTTAGAAGCACACAAGTGTTTCACAGAGCGAGGCCAAGAGAAACAGCGGCTAACGACAACAACAGAGCGCAGCGGATGACACACAAACCCAGTAGCGAGGCGAGCGCTAGTGACTGCCGGCCGCATTTGTTTTACTTGATCAAAGCCGTGGGGGCGGGGGGGGGGACGCGCTTCCACCCGCCGCCACGCCAGAATCAAAACATCCCGCGGCGCGTGAAGCATCCGCTCGGGATAAACTCTTCCAGGACGGCGGCGAAGGGCCGAGGCGACCGTGTGTTTTCGCCCCGTTTCGACTTCACTTCCTCCGCCGCCGCCGCCGCCTTTGAAGCCCGGCTAGAAATAAGGGCTTCCATTCCTCCCTCAGGGGCCGCGTCTTGAAAAGAGGGGCCCGAAATGGCACCCGCAACCACAGTCAGCGGCGGCGGCGGCGGCCGTTACCCACACGGCCTCACACCCGGTGGAGAAAACAGACCTTCAAACAAGTAGCCTGTTTGTCAGCCGGGAGGGGAGTGGGAAGGGGGTGGCAGGCCAGCCACCGCTTTTTCGCCTTAATATAGTCCTCCCCGCGTGCTCGGCACAGGCAGTTTTAACAGCGCGCGCATTCTGGTCGGCGGAGAAAACCCCACGTCACGTGTGACTTATTGGGCCAACGTTTGAAATAGAAAGTTGCGGCCGCTCGCGGGGTCGCTCCGAGAGGAGGAGTCGGCGACTGGGCTGGCCGACGACGGGCCAGCGCAGTGGCGGGCGTGTTCAGCAGTTCAGTCGGGTCGCTTACAGGAAGGCGGAGAGGAAGGGAGAGGGAGAGGGAGAGGGAGAGGGGGGGGAAGGAGAAGAAATGAATCTTGCATAGGAAGAAGCCGAGGATGCAGAAAATGCACGCTTTGGGGTATTTCGCTGAGAGAGCCGTCGTCAGCCGTGGAGTTCAGAGGTTCGACTGCGCCGAATCTTCTTCCAGCAGGCCGGAGGAGCCATTAGAAACACCGCGCTACAAGCCAAGGCTGCGGAACAACGGCTCTCATCACGCACTGGCCGCTCGAACTCGTGCTCGATGCCACGCCGACCCCCTCCTCGGGAACTTACTGTTCTCTCTCTCACTCTCTCTCAGACATGTGCTGTTCTGCGTCATGTTGGAAGCACATTGACTGCATCACGGCTGGCCGAGACAAAAGAAAACAACAAAAAAAGCACCTTTAAGTCATTAACAGCAAGCCTTTATTTTGCACCGGCGTAATAAAAGGCATCTCCAGAGAGAAGGAAACTTCAAACCCGTTAGACAGTAAAAGTGCTTGTTGTTGTCTTCAAACGCCTCAGGACTGATTTAAGTTTTGGGGTTTTTTGCAGTCCATTGAAGTCGTTTTGGGTTTTTTTAAGCAAGCCGACCAATGACAAAAGGTTCCGGGCTGGGATCTCATGATCACCTTTTTTTCCCACATCTCTCCATCAAACACATTCTTCCTTTATCACACAATACTAGTTAAAAATTTTTCCTCTCCTCAAATGCTGACATTGTTGATTCTGTGACTTGTAAAGGAGAGAACGGCACCGCAGCCATCGTCCAGGCGGCCTGATGAAGGCATTTTATTTTAGTCAACAGCTGGAACTGCAGGAACTACAGATTGAAGGTGCAGCAATGAGGGAAGTACTGTAACTGCAATACAATTCCAGGACTTGTAGGTCAATGGAAACAGTGGAAGTGTCAGGTGAGAACTCAGTTGTCCCGATTGGACAGGCACCTGGAAGCTTGCAAGACCAGGCTGGCCAGATGTGCTATAGAAATAGTAGATACATCTCCCTGTCCATGTTGAGCCAATTAGTTGTAAGAAACAAGACAAAAAAGGTAAAAAGGTAAAAAGGTAAAAAATAATATTTGATTTTGCTTTAACAAGCCACTATTGATCAACAATACCAGCATAGTGTTTTTTTTTTATCTTTCATGCAAAGTGTCATGTGCAGCCATGCTTTACATTCTGTTTTGATATTGAGAACGCAGGCGAATACATATCAGGCTGAGCCAATATTTCCATGACATTAACAGCAAACAAGCCCCCACTGGGAGAAGAAGCAGACCTCCTCGGGCTGCCCATCTCCAGCCAGCGCTGCTTTGCCCCGCCGCCTTTTCAGTGGCTGCCTGGAACATCTGTTTCTGCTGCTCCAAAAAAAAAAAAAAAAAACAGTTTGTTTGTCTTAACAATTAAGCACTGATGTTTCTCATTTGATTTCTGCAGTCTCTCGAAAGCCATTATCCAGTTTAAGGTCTTCTAAGGTTTTGAATTTTCAGAAACCCGAGACGCGCGTCCGCTGAAAGCTGATGTATACGGCCGAGCTACAGTGAGCTCACCTTTGACATTTTGAGAGAGGCCGTACCAGAGGAAGCACGCGGCCTATCTGTAACCTGCTGGAGTAACATGCTTGCATAGTAAGGCGAGTTAGTGCCCGGGCGACGCGGATCATCTGTCAAGCGGAGCGAAGGGAGGGTGTGAGGGGGTGCGGGGGGGGGGGTGGTGGGGGGGGGGTAACGTAGAAACATGGAAGGTGGGGGTTGCACTGGGAGACGCGCGAGTTGCCTGGTTAAAAATAATGACTCCGCGCTCGAGGCAGATAAGAGGTGCTACCACCGACAGTTTAGTATAAACACACGTGACAAATTCAGCTACCTCGACGGCTACCTTAACGAAGCTTTGCGTTATCCAGCTGCTCCACTCGCAGCTATTCCCTTAAACGATTTTCAAGAGGCAAACTCTGACAAGAACCCTCGCTCTTTTTTTTTTCCCCCCGCAGACTGCCCATCTTTCCCAGTGACCCCTTTTGCTCATGGCTGCTGGGTGTTGTCAATCAGCACCCCTCGCGGCTCCTTGAACATGGGGGCTCTCTGGCACGCTGCCCAAAACTCCCGTCTGTCCATCTAATGAGGCCTGAGCTCCGGGTCTGTCCTTGATGAATGGGAGTCGAAGTTCTAAAAGTGAAAGAAAATGAGGAGAAGGAAATTCTGCAGTATGACTCAATCGCTGAACAACGAGAGTCAAAGAGGGATGTGTGTCAAGGGTTTGAAAACCAGGCTGCTTTTGTCTTGGGAATAGTGTCAAAACTCAACTACACAACAGCTTACTAAGTCCCGTTTTGGAAGACTGAGAGGCTGAAATGGAAAGTGATGAGAGGTTTGGACGGGTGTCATTTTGAAATGACGATGGGCGTAAACTTTTTTTTTTCTCAGGCAATGAAACAACAGGTTGCCGTGTGTTACTGTTGCAGTCAAGGAGCTCTAGACCTGCGTCTTTCATCTGACAAAAGTTTGCTTCATAGATACACAAGCGTGTTGTGGTCCAAACATGGAATCATACGGAATGCTAGCAACTGGAAGCATTAAGAAAACTACACTGGACACACCCCTTAGGGAACTCTGAGTGACAGACGAGAACCGCTGCTTCAGCCAACCACTGAGACACACCCGCTAATCGACAGTCACTGCTTCAACCACAAAAAATTCTTTAACTTTTTTTTAGACAAGCAAAGACAAATTTTACGCATCTGTTGTTTTTCATAGTCAAATTCCGCTCATTTATATAATAAAAAAAAAGAAATACAGAAACCTACCAGAACCCACCAGTCCAGCCGTGTTTCAACCCGACAAAAGAAAAACTTGAAGGAAGACCTTTCAGTTCCAACAAGGTTTAAGGTGAACTGGATGTCAAAAGCATCAGAAAAGCCATTCAATAAGTTATATTGTATTTTATGTGATCACTGTCAAATCAGGCCTGCTGCTTTTCAGCAATCAGCCGCTCCTGGTTGGAGCCTATGTGGTCCTGTGATTAGAATAGATCAGAAAAATCAAGAGAGCCATTATAAGAGCAGGGGCTGGTATCATTACCCATGCTTACGTTCAAATTGCCCACTTAACATAGTTCCCGCACTGCAACATGTGTTTATCATTAGCCAGCACTCTAATGGCTCAAACATTATTAGAACTTGCTTAATGGCGTAGTTGTGCTTTGTTTGGGTCGGCCTGATAAGAGCCGCGACACTAATGGTTTATTAATATCCTTACAAGTTACAAAACCCATGGAAATGTGTAGAAAGTGTCCCCTCTGTTGAAAACTCTTGAGAAAATCCCCACTTCAGAGTCAAATCCTCTTAATGATTCACCGGGTTTTATGGCTGTTTCTTACTATTCCAGACTTTACACACTGAATAACTTGAAGCCATGTTCAAATTTCACGGAGAGAGGAGGGGGGATGTGGGATAAAATTAAAACAACACAGAAAAAAAAAAGACGTGGCCGTCCGAATTAAAACCTCCTTGCAAAAAGCCAAAAAAAAGCGCTGCAGGAATCCGTATCACAATCTGTATCACAACCTGAGGATTTCCTGCTTTAAACGCCATCAGTGTGGAAGCCACAACACAAAGAGTAAATCTCTCTACCCCTCCTGTCAAAAGCTCACCCGATATTAGGGAGCAGTGAAAAGACCTGAAAGGCATCGGAAGTGTCTTCTTGTCCCCCCACTGATGCAACAATGCACAAGCAACTGTTTGAACTTGAAGTGTTTTATCGGTGAGCAACCATGTGTGTCCCACCAACTGGATGTCATGCATTTGGGGGGAGGGGGGTGAGGGGAGCCTCCGGACTTTGTTCTCCACAACTTTTAAGTGTTCAGTTTCTCAGAATTACCCCCATGTAAGGGAGGTCAGGACAAAGCCCCCGATGATAGGGGGTGAGCAGCAGATTAAGGAAATTATTGAAGGGGGATCAGGGGGAGAACTTGTCTCATCAGCCAAATCATCATAATCACTGTCTGTGTGTAAACCGTATAGTTGAGCTCTGCCACCTCAGCAAAACGCTTTAGAGTACCAGCATTACAAGCGACAAATAAAATAACTTCACTAACCTCTGTTGAAACAAGAGAAATTTCATCTCTTAACTTCAACAAGTTGGAAGCGTCCATGAAGTAAGCATTCCTGCAGGTGACGGCACAATAAGGCCCAAGTCGGCATACACAACAACGCTGTTATAATGTGTGGAGATTAAATCAGCTGTTTTGTTTTTTTGGCAGATTTCATATACGAAAACCATTCATTCCATATCACCGCCTCTCTGCAGACGAAACATGTGAAATGCAACTTTTATCATTTTATTAAAAGCAACTTTGTTGTTTTGAACAGTCCATGTTTATACATGTGCACAATTCTCTCTTTTCTAACTTTTGCGTACGGGACATTTATTTTGTTAGATTCTGAGGTTCTTCCTAAGTAAGAAGCAAAAAGAGTAAATCACAGCCCCCGATCAGTAAACAATGACACCTTAAGTCAAGCAGGCAGGTACAGTTGCTTTGTGTTGAATGCTTGGCACAGAAACTTGGGCACCTGCCAGAAAGGCTACACTAACACTGACTTACCAAACCAACATTTATGACACCCTCTGGGAATTCATTCCCAACAAAAAAGGGATCTGTGTCTTTAGAGAGAGAGAGAGAGAGAGAGACGCATAAAAAAAGAAAAAGAAAAAAAAGAAGTACAACTTCAAATATTGGCTGAGGCCGCCGTGATTTTGTACAGTGGTGAATGTGGCTCCTGAAGCAACGCCATAATAAAAGTATAACTTTGGAACAAAGTGATATTTGACATGCCACCACTAGTCCATTTTCGCCTTTTATAACTATGACACCAATGTGTCAATGGAGAAACATATTTGCCATTTCTAAAAGCGCTCTTTCATCTTGCAGAGCGGAGAAGAGGAGGAGAAAAAATAAAAGCAGCCCTCAGGCCATTTATTTCCGTCAGGTGTTGTTTTGCTGCTTTTTGATGTTGCACACTTGTCTAGTAAACACGTAGGTATGTAGATTTTTGACATTTACTTGATTTAGAGTCCACATAAATGTCTTACACTTAAACATTGAACAGTGGTGGCAATCAGATTGTTATGGGGTTGAAATAATTTTTGTTTTGTTTTGTTTTGTTTTATATATATATATATATATATATATATATATATATATATATATATATATATATTTAATGCTGCTGCCGTAACTAAACTTCTGGCTCTCCGAACACGGGCGCCCCCGTCCACAGACACGGAGCCACCCGGAGCCGAGCCGAGCCGAGCTGAGCCTCCTCTCTCAGCCCGCTACGAAGTTAGAACAACGTGGTGCTGTTTGGATAAAAGATTACGCCGGCATTGTAAAGCTCTTGGCCTATTTCAATGTCACGTTTCCCTTTTGTTGTTCCCCGAAGAAGCGCAGCTGGTGTTGGAGCGCAAACAAACCCAAGAATTTCCCCCCCGAGCCTCGTACCCGGCGAGGGAGACCCGCGCCAGCCAGCCGGCCGACCGGCCGGCGAGGGTCTCCCTCCGCCCTGGTCTATACCTCCGTCCCTCCCCCGCCGTCGCTCCGTCCTTACCTCTGGCACAGGAGGGCAAAAGCTGCGAGCCTTCTGGTGAATTAACAGCAAAACACATTCTTCAACAGGCAAATCCGTACGGGGCCCTCCATTAGACACGGGCTCAAAGTGCGCGACGACGGGAGGAACATGGGGGAAAACAGCCGGAGTTGGGAGGCGGGCGGAGGGACTTTTCGGAGCACGGGGAGCGGCGCGGGCTGCGCGGCCAAGGTGCGACAGCCGTCCCCCGGTGTCTTCCTCTCTCTCTCTCAAAGGAGCGCTACGTTTCCGGCGCCTTCACACCGCACTCGCTCTCGGCGTGTGTCTTATAAGTCCGTGTATCGTGAGTCGTCCCGCAGCACTCGGCGTCTCGTCTCACTACAGCCGCCTCCTCCTCCACACACGCATCTTTGAAGGCGAAGCGTCGAGCTGCTCAGCAAATCATGGCAGCGGCGGCGAGGGCTGGCTGCCTCGTCAGACCAGGAATGTCCCAGCCCCACGGCCCAGGACGGCTCCTGCAGGAGGGGAGGGACGGAGCAGAGGAGGAGGAGGAGGAGGAGGAGGGTGTTACTCATGTATACTGTGCATTAACAAGTTTTACAATCTCTGCGAGAGGAGTAAGAAGGAAGAAGAGAATGGCAAGTCAGGGATAAACTTCCTCCTCCTCGGTGCACACTTTCTTTCTTTCTTTCTTTCTTTTTATTAGACGTGGAGACACCTATCAAGGTGTCAGTAGACACATGAACACATTGTAAATGATAGGCAAATGAGATATTCAACAGGTGAATATTTAAATTAATTTCGTAACTACCAACGTTGTAAAAGCGTCACTGGTGCGTTTTTGTTAAAGGATAAATCTACTAGAACATAAACAGACCAAGTAAACCTTGTAAACAAGCACTGCTTTATGTCCCAGGACATCCATAAGAGAATTTTAGTTCCACATTTTCTTCATTTCAAACTTAAAAGGTACTGCTTTCTACTTTCTTATGTCATACACACTTTTCAAGTTGTGTCATTCTTTCCCCTTTTCAAGATTGTTAGCTTGGAAAACCTGTTACCGAAAGAAATGCCAAGAGGCTAGACGACTCTAGATAGTTGACACCAAATTCCACATGAAAAATAAATAAATCTACTCTGTACCTGTAATAGCTTCACATACTGCACATGCCATCATGCTTCCCAAACAACCTGGTGCTCCATAAAGGCACCTCTCTTTTTTTGTTGTTTATTTTTTCTCTTCCCCGCATTACAGTTTGACTTGTGGACTGAACCCACTCTCACTGGACCAATTGAATTCAATTAAAGTTGTGTGGGAGGGGGCGATGTTTGAAAAGCTAATATGGGTCATTTCTGAAGTCAGACCTGTCGGCCAGACGGGGGTTGAATGTTGGTTGGCTGCGGCTGTATCCTCATCAGAGGGTGAAAAACCTTCACAGACAGACCAGCAGACGGGGGGGAGAAAGAGATACAGTCATCTGTTGTGCATTCGGGGTTATGCGTAAACAGCATCATCGTCTTTGAGGTGCTAATTATGCGGGCAGACGTTGGCCGGGCCGACGGCGGGCCCACCCTGCTTCAGATGGCAGGTGCAGCTCACCATCTGACAGCTGACTTGGATGGAAGGTGCGATCCAAGGCACCCGAGGCCGGGGTCGACCCATAGCGAGGCCCTCGGGCAGCCGGAGCCAAAGCCAACAAACCAGCAAAACCTCTGACACAGGAGGAGAGTAAAAACAACACGGAGGAGGTGGTGACGCTGGAGATGAGACTGATGAAAGACGGTGCCTCATCTCGCAGGAGTTGGACGGTCCCGCTGGCTCCCTTTCTTCTCTATGTAAGTAGGTGTCAGTCACCGCGAGGAGCCGAGCGTTTTCCATCCTCACAGCTTTTTCATGTCAGGCAATGTAGGAGTGAGAAGTCTTGTGTGAGGTGAATTTCATTTAAATGTATTTAAATATATAAATAGAATTCCACGACATCTGGACCAAAACTAAATATTAGCAAAGTGAAATACTAGTGTAATTTTACAGTGCACATATCTTGGTCTGTTTGTCTAAATCATTGCTTTGGGGTTTTGTTGGTGTCATGTTTGTCTGTGACAGCTGATGTGTTTTCTCACTCGGTAAACTCGGCAGACGTGTTCAATTCTTTTGTCTCCCGAAGCGGCTTATTAATCACGTGTAATGATTGTCAGTCAGTGCTTTCGGCCGCTGCGGCCCGTCTTCTTAATACAAATTATTCTGTTTTTCATCCCCGTCTTCTCTCCCAGGGTCAGGAGCTGGTTGGAAGATGGGGACGGAGGCTCCGGGTTCAGAGGGGGGTGAGCAGGGTGATTGGACACAGTCGCATGTGAAAAGGCCAGAGAGCGGCGAGTCGACACAGTCGCATGTGAAAAGGCCAGAGAGCGGCGAGTCCACGGGGAGCAGGGTCCACACACAAAGGGCCTTGCACGGCGGGGGCGGGAGGGCCGATCGGGGAGGAGAGGCCACGCTGGGAACCAAAGCTGACAGGACAGACACTTCTCATCCAGCACGGGGTTCGGCTGTCTCTGGACCCCTGGGGTACATCTGAGCGGTGCTGCCAGCTAGGCGCAGCGGTGACCCACAGCAGCTCCCGCCGCAGCAGAAGAGGCAAACAAAAAAAAAAAAAACAGTGAAATGTTAAGAGCAGCGGTGACCTCTGTCCCACATTTAAGGGATAGGAAGCTCGTTTCAGCCCTCATCAAGTGAATTGCGGTTAATTCGGCTAAAGCGAGATGATTTGGTGACGACCGGTGCTGCACAACAAAGGTTGACTTGCTCGTTCCTTACTCTCTGGCATCACCGTGTTGTGCAGGAGAGCTGCTAACGAGGGCTTTGTGTTGCAAAGGCTGGGTTTGTTTGCACTTGATGCTTGCAGCGTGTTGTCCTTCGCTCAGGGGATAATAAGCCCCCGATCGCCGTCAACAGAGTGTTTATGAGCAGCAGAGCAGCTCTGTGTTGACTCTGCTGGCAGGGGCCTGTGGAACGCCAGGCTGCCAGTGCTATAGGAAAACACTTTCAGATAACAGTAGGGCTGCAAATCAGTGGGCCAGCGAAGCAGAGGTGAAATGTCTGAAATCACCTAGTGAGAAATATTGGTTCAAAGGTGCAAAATGTGACACGATACGCAAAATGCCCCAAAGAGTACAACTTTTATTTAACTGGCAAACAAGATAAAGTGAATCATTGGCAGTGCTCCATTAGTTTTTACAGAACAACGAAAACTTTGTGCAGGCAAAGAAATATATGAACGAGGGTGAGAAAAAATCTCTCTTTTTTATGGCATAGACTGTATGGATTTCCCCTCGGAGGGCCGTATATCTTATGAATTAGACAGGTGCATGCAGTGTGTGCGTGTGTGTGTGCGCGCATGTGCGCGTGTGTGTGTGTGTGCGTGTGTGTGTGTGTGTTAGGGAAAGGCCAAATGCACCCCTTTCCATCTGGTTTTTCCATCATCATTGCGGTGAAATCACATTATCCATCGTTGGTTACGTGGGAATTCCATCAGCATGTAACATCTCACTTATTCACATGTTTCTTCAGATAGTAAAGAAGCATCCTGGATGTCTGCAGTGACCCTCCTCTTCCTCCGGGCATCTTTAAAGCTTCTCTGTCTGTCAGTCTTCCACTCCCTGTGAGAAATGTCTGAACTGTCCAGACTTTACGGGTTGGGTACTTAATAGTTGCCGTGTGCGTGACACTGACTCAATTCTCAAAGTGTCTGCATGTTGTCACAAATGTGCATTTTCCAGCTGAGGTAATTCAAAGCTTAGAAAATGAAGGGCGTGAATGCATATTGCACAGTTGTCATTTGGTTGTGTTTTTAACTATTTGGCTGGATTCCTGCGCTTTTTCTCTTCCATCCTAGCGCAGATGTACAAAAATTTGTGTTGTTTCTGAACTCGTCTCTCCAACAAATGAGCTGGCGCTGATGTGAAGATGTCACGATGCAGGATTCAGGACCTGGTCGTAGTCGTAGTGGGCGCTTGGGGAGCAGAGGAGCAGGAAGAGGCTGAAGTGAAATATCATTCCTGTTTCATGCTGACGTTCCATCCGGTCCCACCGGCTAGTGGCGACCTTGTGATTTATGGCGCAACAGACGCGGAGCAGATCAAAATACATCTGCCCCATGGCTGCAGACTGACTCAGTTATATCAGATTCCTGCCTGCAAGTAGCAGATAGTGTCTGGATTTGAACTCGATTCAATGAATGAATCCCCGCAGACTTCTTAAACCAAACAGATGAATTTTCATTCATTTTTCTCCTCGCGTGCCCACGCAAAAATGTGACCACTGGCTCTCGCGGCTCACTGTGAATGGCATGAAGTGATGTAGAAAATGAGCGAGATGAAAAGGATTAGGAGCCGAGGAGTGTCAGCGCTTATCATCTTCCCGTAGCACTGGAGTGTAGCCATAGAAACAGGAAGTGAGAGGCAAGCGTCCAAGATGGCGGCCGGCTTGTGAATGGGTGCATTCCTCAGCGGCAGGGTGTCCCGGGGGAGGAGGGGCGGGTGAGTGTGTTTACTCTGAAAGAAGGGACTATATAAATAGTAACTGCTGCTGTTTTAAGGACTTCCTGTCACTAGGTATTCCATAAAACAGTAGTTAAATAAACAATCAGTTTCCCATTGGGGGCTGCCTGGTCTATACTGACCCGAGGTCTGCCGCGGGTTCAATCCAGGACCTCGGCATGTGGGTTTTAAAGCCCCCAGACTGGAGTCACGGAGCTGTTACAGGTCACCACACTCTCTTTCACTCGCACACCGTCTGGTCATATAAGCCTCCCCACACACAAAACGAATGCTCAACTCCCCAATCAGTAGGTTTTTTTTTCTTTCGCTTCTCTGCCAAGTAGCAGAGAGTGATTTTCAATCAACTCTCTTCATTGTTTTGCCTCGCAAGCTTAGCAAGTGCTGCTCATCTTTTGTGCACCTACCAGCACGAGGTCTTCCACTTTTATGACTTAAACAGATGGAAGTGTTACGGAAAGCAAAATGTCAAATGAGCCTTAAATCTAGTTTGTGTACTTTTAAACTCAAGGGTTTTTCTTTTAAAATAATGACTGAAGTCTAAATTCAAAGAGCAGGATTGAGTCATTGTGTAAAAACTTGCAGCGTATCTATTCTTGCCAGCAAGCAAGCGATTGTAAGAAAATTGCCTCTTCTTTCACAAAAGCACAACCAAGACAAAAACAGAAGTTCTCAGTATATGTATTTCTATAAAACCAAGCACTCAAACTGTACATTTGATGTGTTGAAACTCCCGCCGTGACTGCAAAATGGACCTAAGGTCAGGCCTCGGCACACACATACAAAAGAGGGTTAGAAAAGATCATGTGTTTCCTAAAATACCTGGTTTTGCGTCGCCACAAACACAGCTGCAAACTCTCCCAACGTCTCTCCCTCAAAATATCTACGCTAGTTGCCACAAACTCAGCTGGAAACCCTCCCAGCTTGTTGTTCAAAATATCCAGTTTTGGTGCCACAAAGGCGGCACCCAAGTGTCCCAGTACGGTCGCTAAAATAACCCAGATGTCGGTTGGTCGGCAGAAGTCTCCAACGCTGCCAACCTCGCCATCTAAAGAGCTGGGAAACTGGGCCTTGGACATACATTAAACACTGGCTCCCATGCAGAGAACATACTGAGAGCGTGAAGAACCATGGAGGGTCAACTGTGGTGGCTGGGCCGTGCCGGCTCAAAGATTTGACTCAAAAATTGCCCTTTTCCTCCCTGAAACTGAAGAAAATTCTCAGCAGTCGACGTGGCAACGAGGCACAGGGAGAAGCCTGCAACGTGCAGACAAAACTTCAAATGTTATGTCTGAATATTAAGCAGAAAAACAAATATTTTGGCGCGCCGGCTGCACTCGTCTCCCGGGAGGAGCGTCGGAAGTCTGCAGTGGAGAAGCGGCGGACGAGGAGCGAGAGGTTAAGAAAAGGAACCTCTCATTTCCCTCTCTCGCACTCACACTCTTGGATATAGATGTCAATACCCAAATACACAAACAGCGAGCAGCTGGCAGTGACGAGAAGGACGCCATCCATCATGCAGGCTCCGTTTTAGGTTCAGGCCATGAAGCTGTCAGCGCACATTCCTGAACGCGGCTTTTCCAGCGTGCATCCGTCAACCTCGAGCACAGCGCATGCCCAGAATGTACGGATGTTTAAACTTATCTCCTTTAGGCCCTTTGGAAGTTGCCGGCATTCCCACGTGTGCAGAAACGGAGCTCCCTGGTATCAACCGAGGACCCGCGCCTTACGGTTTGACCCCTCGGAGGATATTTTCCTAACTCTGCAGAAGGTGCGTGTTTGTTTTTGTGCGAGCGGCAGGGTTTTTTTTGGCCCACCGCTCTCTCCAGACTTTATTCCCCCGTGCCCTCATTCGGAAGTAGTATCACTTTTGTTTTGCGCCACTGTCGCACTGGTCAAACACACGATCCGGGAAGATACTATCTGTTCCCCCTTCCGCTTTTTTTTTTTTTTTTTCTTCTTCTTTTTTTTTTCCCTCTCCGGCACGGAACCTTTCAGCCCCCACCAGGGGCCAGACGCACAATCGCTGCAGGATATCACAAGATAATCACTGTGGAGCCACAGGAAAATGTAGCAAGAGTAAACAAAGAAATGAAGTGTGTGTATGTGAGTGTGTGTGTGTGAGAGAGAGAGAGAGAGAGAGAGAGAGAGAGAGAGGGAGAGAGAGAGAGTGCTGGATTGTGTGTACTTGAGTGCAGTGCAGGTTTCTGAGTGCGTGTTGCGTCTCTCGAAAACCGCACTGACTTGCGATGACACCCGCGAACCGGTGCGCAGATATTTCTGTTAATCAAACCCCAGAGGAGTGAATTAAAGCTGAGCTGAGCTGTGCAGGAAAAAATCTCGCACAAATATGACGGGAAGACGTTGATGTCTTCATAGCAGTTCCTGTAACCCCCCCCTCCTCCCAAACTCCTGTAAGTCATGCTATCCCACACAGCTCTGCCTGAACTGCACCCCCTCCCGCCCCAATGCCAGAGAGAAAGGTTAGATCCGTGAACAATCTGCTCCATCCTGCAGGCTGTGCTTCCATAAATCCCAGCTCCCTCGGGGGAAAGACGGAGAGACAGTGCGAGCGGGTAGTGGGATAGAGTTGTCTGAGAGGGCTCCTGTTTCAAATTATCCTTGCCAGACAAAAGTCCCCTTAAAAGTTCTCTTGGTTTCTGCTTCCCATACCCTGCTCTTTTCGGTGAGGACGGACTCACCTAGATGGCTCGAGCGACGGAGGTGATGTGGCTGCGCCTGTGGTCCACCCCGACCTGAGCACCGAGAGACACTTTACAGCTCCGTTAAAGGTGAACACAAAGCCCTCTGTGAAAAGATGTGCATTTCATGGCCTGTACACTCCCACTGTTAATGTCCCGGCGCAGCAGGAGTTTGCTGAGCTACCTCTCATTCCGCCCGTGTGCCTTGATCGTCTGTGGTCGCCGGTGAGAAGTTGTGTATTCAAAACCAAATGGGGCGCAATGCAATGGAGAAAGTCACTTCTGTGTGTCCACACATGAAAAGAAACAGTTGCTTGGTACCTAAAATGAGGAGAATAGCTTTATGGTCCATAATAATTTGGCATGTAGGCCTTGACAATTGACTGTGAAAGTAAACTTTATGTTAAAAGAGAATTCAAAGTGCAGTTTTGGGCCCCCCTGTCACTTGAAGGATGGGCAGATATGTAACTGCAAAAAAAAAAAACACCATGCAAACTTCAAGCATCTGAAACCCAGTATAATGGTAATGAATTATAATAAACAATGACTTTTTCTTCTAGGCATTGCTGGGAACTCATTAGGCAGCTTTACTTAGCTATTGCACAAAATAAAAGTGGAAAATATTAAAGTTCTGCAGACTTTTACCTTTTAACTTTCACACAGCTGCTCACATTGAAAATGTGTCTGGAATGTGTGGAAATGTATTGGCATCAGTTTTAAGGAAGGGGTCAATATTCCTTTTGGGTCATGTTGGATTTACAACCCAATGTACAGTCACTCTGCAGCCACAAAGGAAACTGCACCATTACTTCAATTCATTTGGTTGTGTTTATTAGATAATAAAAACAGGACCACACATTTGAACTGATGAACCGTTTTGTAGACTTTGTGGAGTTCTAGAGACTTTATTCCCAGAACACACACACACTATTTCCTGCCGATGGCTGCGCGTTATTTGGACGGACATCCGGAGTTCATGTGTGAATGGGGATTTTAGCTGCGATGAATTCTCCGAGACGACTCACTGATGGAGTTAATCTCTGCCGTTTTAATCTGGCTCATGGACATTAAGAGCAGGCTCCTTGGCCCAGGTCCCTTTACCTCTGACCCCTCCTGTAATCCGTCCCTCTCCCACCAGCTCATTAAGCCAGGGGGAGTTCACACCTCTGGCCATGTTGGGTCCAGCTGTGTCCCCCCACTGCACAGGCTGCCGGTCCTCCGGGCGTCAGGAAAAGGCTGCCGGTCCGGCGGAGACTCGCAACAGGCCGGGTCCTCTGATCTCTGCTAAAAGTGCTATAAATCAAAGAGTGGAGGTGATGGTCTTAAGTGCTCATTAAAACCGGCAATAATAAATGTGGAGTGAATGAAAGGCTCTCATAGCTGTCAGCCGGGGCTGCTTAACGAGAGGCGACTGTTGGGCGACATTAATGACTGACGATTAGGAAAAGGCTAGATGGAGTGTTAACAAACGTTTAAGTGCGCAGCGGCAGCAATAAACGTTGTGCGGCAACAATAGGCTCTACAGTGTTCCCTTTAACGGCATAGGAACACCTTGGCCGATGTGTTCATAAATTACAGTTTTCATATGCAAACTTAGCAGCAGCAGACTTTTTGAAAGTGGAAGCTGTTCCAGCACCATCAGGGCAGCATGTTTTGGGCCTAATTTCCCCAGTTTATGGTCCGTTTCATCTGCTGCCTACTTGGAGCCGGACCACAAAACTCTGGCAAACTCAAAGTTTTGAGTAGGGCGGACAGCAAAGAGGATAAAAGGACCTGGCTGTTGCAGATTGTTGTCATGTTGAATACTTCAGGTCAGACAGGTCATTTCTACAGTCATTGTAAATGCGCAAATTAGTTAAGCAGCTTACTGTTGCTGGTTTCATTGGAAATACTCAATTACTGAACATGACCAAGATCAGATTAAATTGAAAACCTTCCTGGTTACATTTGGTTCAACTTTGAAAATACTGGATCAATCTGAGAGTAAGCAAACTGCGCACGTTCTATATTACTTTGAAAGTTATCTGTTCTCTTGTCAATGATACCAAATTGTTCTTCAACATGACGAACCCAATCCAAAGCCACAAAGAGACAAAAGGTTTGTGGGGGGAAAAAAAGTATCAACATTCACATTGGAGCTGCGACACAAACAGTCAAGCCAACAGGCTCATGTTGGACGGCCAAAGTGGTCGGTTTGGGGAAAGCTAATATTGGACTTAGTGGTTTGGGTGGCGCACTGTGGATTAGGAGGCAGTGGGGGTGTGAAAGAGGTTCCTTCAGAGTGTTATCAGCACACAGGCTGAGAGGCCCTCGTTGCTGGACAACCTTCTGAGCAGACCCAGAGACCGCTTTCCCCAGCGGAACACAACCAAACCCAGCAAACAGAGATTCAGGACGACAATTCCCCCCTGGATTACTGACTTTTCATGTTTTGGAATTTAGATACTGTGAAGTAATTTTTAAAAGACAAAAACAAAGCACTCATCGCATGATAATATGTTCTGTGTCGGAATTTCTATTCGCGCCAACACCGACAACAGATTCTGAAGAGAATCGAGTCCATGTTGGTTTCAGGAGCCCCGCAACAGAAATGAAGTCACGCCACCGTCCTGCACTTTGGGTTTGCTAAGTTGCAAAACTGAATTTGAGATTTGGAATCTGTTTTCCATTGTGAAAAATCAAATGGAAGGACAGAGGGAGGACGAGAGCGGGAACGAGGAAAGCAGAGGCCTGACTGGATTAGGAGAGGGTCTGTTTTTCTTCTCAACGTCAATGCGCTCCTGCGTCGGGGTGGATAGATAGTGACGGCCTGCCAGTTGGTTTTCATTACGTCCCTTGCACTTCAGACCTAGAAAGAAAAAAAAAAAAGAATGCATCCCTCTATACTGCCCCCCCCTTCCCCACTGAGCGCACTTTTCCCTCTGAAGCAAAGGTAGAAAATTGGTGCTGGGGGGGGAAAAAAAGGGAGAAGAAATGCCAGGGGCAACTATTTTCAATGTATTTTTCTAATATCCTCCTCAGACTTGAAGTCTCCCCCTGCATGCCTTTTTCACTTTCATGTAAAACCCTGTCATCTACCCCGTGGGGGTTACGCTGGAATGCCGCCCCAATATAAGATCTGTACCTTTCTGCGTTCTCCGCAACGTCCAAATGGGTCTGCGCACGGTGGGGGGAAAGAGACGGGAGGGAGGCCGGCGGTGGGGGTGTGGGGGGAGGGAGAGGGGTGGATATGGGAACAAGGTGGAACTGTGCTTTGTTTGTTGCCCTCTGCACATACCGAGGCAAAACTGAACAGCAATAAAATAAGCCACAGATGTGCATTACTGGCTCAGACTTCAGTCGTCCGCAGCTCGGGTGGAAGCCCGGTCACATCGAATTAGAGGCCGGACGATCTGACACCCCCTCCCCTACCCCGCCCCCCTCCCAAAAGGCACGTTATCTCGCCGGCATACTTTCCTGCCTGGATGCCAGCATAGCGCGGCCGATAACCACAACCAGAACATCCTCGCCCGGTTCGGCTCGCGTCACGCCATGCCTTACCTACGGGGGCACCGAGCTTCAAAGAGGGCGAGGCGGGCGGCACGCAAGGCAGGCGCAGCTGCTTGATTCTCAGCGGATAAGACAATTCCTGTCTGTTTCCCAGAGAAGCGTCGCCCTTTGACCTTCTCCCCCCCCCCCCTCCCGGCTAAGGCAGTCACCTTGCGCCTTGTTCATTATTTCAATCAATCACGAGCCGCTTCCTGTGCCTGTCTCCTGCTTCCACTCTCCTTCAACGTCAGAGCGGTGGTCTCAAAAAACAAAACCCAAAGCGCGCAGAAGGTTTTGATGCAGGCAAGTGGAGCATGAAAGTTTTTTGGTTTTTTTTCAAAAACTCAGAACTCAACATCAGAAAACTGAAAGTTAGTTAAAAGCACATATAAATGTTGCCAAGTTTAATTCCAGTATCAAAACAAGATCTTATATGGGAAAGATCTTATATATATGCAACTACTGAACTCTCCATTCACTGATGTTTGAAGAGGCGCTGATGATCTGAAAGTGTTTGACAGATAGAAGCACCTCACCTGTCTTTCCATACAAGCGGAAATTACATAATCTGTCTAACAAACTGACTCTTACTCAGAGGCCTCAATTTTTCTTTTTCTTTATTTTTTTGCACTATGACTGTGAACACACCTATTCCGGGAAAAGTCTCGCTAAACGGCTGCTCTTCATTTCAGATGGCAGTTCTCCAGGAGAGTAAAAGATTTTCTGCACAAAAGGCCTTATTGTGAAAAAAAACCTGCCATTATGATAGTCGGACATCTGGCTTTTTTTTCTCCCTCTTTCTCTGTAATAAAATGCAGTCTAGCTGGACTCATAAATCACATTGGGTTTTTATTTGTTTAATAATTTATTTTTCAAACTCCTATATTGGCGTCCCAACTTTCCAGCCATTCTGATTTATACTGGGCCTCAGTAACATCCAAATTCATTTTGGTTTGTTTTTGTTTTTTGCAACCCACTGCCAGAACTGCAAGTGCAGATGCAATAAAGTTATATTCAAACATCCCTTTCACAGAAATTACGGATGTTTGCCTGCAGCTCTTTGAAATGTCAGAAAGTCACAACGCTATCAACTCTTTTCTTCTTTTTGCAGGTTGATCTTTGACATCTGGACTTCCTTGTGTCCTTGTCCACGGTGCTTAGTGTGGTCACTTAGCGTGACAAGCAGTGGAAACATTTTGGGTTTTGATTCTCTAATTTATTTTTTGTCTCGGCCCAAAGACGAATGTTTTAAATGAGGTCAACAGGACGTTGGGCAGAGCTCCCAGGACAGGATATGATTTAAAGAAGTTTGTCGTTCAGCGAATTTAAACAAATTTCAATCTCCGTACGCCTTGCTGACAGGCCATCAGGCACTCCCATCATTTTTCATTCTTCTGCAGTTATTGCATCGTTACTGCATCTCATTCCGGGAAGCCTAAATGTACTTTTTGGGAGCAAAACAGGTTGTGAGCTCAGCATGTTGGTGCCAATGTGTGTTACACCCCTGACATTGCAAAGGAATAATTTCAAGAGTGGTACATGGTGCTGCTTTAGTGGCAGTTTGAGGACAGTCAGAGTAATTCTGCATATTCCCCTTGTGTGTTGGAAAAGACTACAGATCCAAGTCAGATTCTTAGTTGCTGTCAAAACCTCAACTGTTTTAACCATTTCATTCATTTGAATATTTTAACCATTGAATCCATCTTAACATTTTCCCTTTATTCAGAATACGTGTTTAAAACATCGAATGAAATAATGAATGACATCGAGGGATTTACAGTCTGTGTTTCAACCTTTCACAGATTCAAATCAGTAATTTTGCTGCAAGAATTACAGACATGAATTGAGAGGCCTGGTGACTGTTTTCATTTCAGGCTTAGTGCTGACAGGCCCCTTCTGCAGCGCTCCTTGTATTTTATTCTTTTATCATCTCCCTCCTCCACGTGTCCCGACCCAGGGCTGCAGAGCCGCAATAATTGTTTTCTGTGTTGTTGTGTATAAAAACACATGTCAGCGCAAGAAATGGAAAACATGCAGGCAGTCCAAGTTGCCGTTCACTGTGCAGCCAAACTGAGGAGGGACAGAATGGGAACAGTTTGCAGCTCCAGACACTGCAGATTTTTTTTCCAGATAGCATATCTGCCTTTTAAACTATACCAGAACGAGTTTGCATGGCTTCCAGACCCTTCAGAAAGTATGAGTCTGTTTAATGCGGTGCAGAGCAATCAGTGCTTCTCTTCAAATTGCCACCTCTTTGAGTTTGGTCCCTTCAGTAGAGCTATGACTTTGTATCACAAGACCACAATGTAGTCTTATCTCCTGCAGCAAAGAAGCTAAAGATAGGGATAAAGACTTGCAGGACTCCTGGGACAGAAGGCAGGACCACTTAAATGACACACAGATAAGTAATCCCTAGATTAATCACACAAATTAGTTCACTCCAAAGATGGTACGGCCTGAGTATTAGCAGTCTTCTTTTATCTCAGAACTCTTACAGCTGGAGGAGAGTAAGAAGTACCTGAAGTAAGACTGAGATAAACGTGGCCCTGCACTGAAGGAAGAAGTTGCAAATCTCTGTTTCTGTTTTCTTCATTTCTTTTTAAGTAGTCTACCACGTACATATTTGACCAAGTTAAGTTTGCATAAGGTGCTCTTGGAGATAAATTTATGTTGGAGGGGAAAAAAGCAAAAACCTTTTTTTAGATCGTTAAAATACCTTTTTTTTTGTGACGGCTGTGTCAAATTAGATGTGCTTTGGCAGTAAACAGTTTTTCCCAAAAGGCAGCAGGTTTAGTTTGTTAGGGATAATTTTATGCATGCTTTTCCATCCGTCCGTCCACCCATCCATTCTCTATCACTGTTTATCCTGCACTCAGGGTCACCGTGGTGCTAGAGTGTATCCTATCCCAGCTGTATTAGTCTGAAGAATTGGTTACACCCTGGACAAGAGGCCAGTTCATCAAAGGGCCAACACAGAGAGACCAACAACCGTCCACAGTCATCTTCAATAATGATCTGTCCTCACTGCCAACAACAGGACAAACTTCCAAACTCCAACCTCAATATCAGGTTACATGGGCAAACGTCTCCAATCCCATCTAAACCTTGGTTGATCACAAATTCCAAATCCATTGTTTACATGGACACAAAATAAAATGATCCGATCATGATGTGCGTATATATGCACCAAGCGTTCAATCAGAGTAAATCATTTGGGCATGAATGGAGTTGTCTGACTTTCCAGAAATAGTAGTAGAAGAAGAAGCTGTACTTCCGCCTATGTTGTAAACATGGCATGCTGACCTAGCACATATGCGCAGTGGAGATAATTTTACGCCAACCAGGAAGACAGGATCCGAATGTACATGGACGCCATTCGGAAAAATGATCGGCATAAACCAGATATCTCATTCGGAATGAAGTTTCTTCCCGAATGGATCGAACCGGATCAGAATCTTCCGATTGATGTGTTTACATGAGCCGTTTTTTAATCTGATTGGGCCTTTATTCCAATTATTTATGTCCATGTAAACATAGCTATTGTTGTGAGAAAGCCATAATGATTGAGTAAACCATCCCTGCATGGTTGACTGTGTTTTCCCACCTTTCAGGGACACTACAGTGATACAAAAGTTTCTAAATGAGGAACAATCAGCTTAAAAAGTCATATCAGGTGACGTCGGCCCCCATAGGGATATCGTAATTTATTCTCGCGGAGAATTAAAGCTGTGACCCCGTGACAAGACGTTTAGTCCGCCGTCAGATCCTGAAAGTGGATTTGCGTACGCTCACTTAGCATCCATAATGCATCGTAGGAGTGTGGATAGTTTAGCTGGAAGCGTTTATGCCCGTCAAGCTTTGCTGAGTGTGTCTCCATCTTTGAGAGCCACTCGAGCGAGAGCCTTGTGTGTGTGTGAGGAGCCGGTGGGCCCCATGTTTCAGCAGGGTGTGTGTGTGTGAGAGAGAGAGAGAGAGAGAGAGAGAAAGGGCTAGCCGCTGGTGTTGTGAGGCCGTCGCGCAGCGTGAGGGTGACGTGCTGGAATCATCTGAACCCCCTGCTGCAGCTCCAACATCTGCTTGCCCGTCCCATCCAATCGGGGGGGACGAGCTGGGAGCTGTGACGAATCAGGCTGCTCAGTAATCTTTTCAGGGAGACCCTGGTGGAGAGGGGCTGGAACAAAAGCCACCACCACCACCGCCACTAGAACCCTCCCGCTGCATCCACCCTCTCCATCCTCCACACAGCCTTCAGGCTTTGATATCTTAGACCCCTGCGTGGACGAAGAGGCTGCGCCGCTCACAGCGCCACCGCTCACCCCGCCTCGACACCAGTAATCCCCTGGATCATGACAGAGAAATGACGAGGGGGTTCGGTTGACATACATCTGCATAACTCTGTGGAAGGTTGTTTGTTCCCCGTGTTTCACGGCCTTCCGCGGGATTCCTGCGCTGGAATTCCAAGTGTTCAGAGCGTCTACCTGCCATCTTTTTATCTCGTCCGACGAGGACGAGATAAAATCTGACAAGTTGAGGATTCACAGGCACGTGAGGCAGATCAGTCACAGCAATAGAGTTTTTTTCAAATATGAGATAATCACACCGCAGGAACTCACGCGCCGTAAATCAAAACCCTTCGCAACGCCACCAACAAGTTCACTGGTGGAAAACGGGCTCGCAGCTTTTTGGAAGGGAGGAGTTCCAGGATGGAGCCGGTGTAGATGTCTGTAAACCGAGAAGAAACAAGATGTCTTGGGGATTTATTGGATTTGGTCTGCTGATTAAATCTACTCCGAGTAAAAAAAAAAGAAAAAAAGAAGTGTGGACAGAAGTCACATTTTTTGGGGGGGGTTCGTTCTCCAAAAGGATGACTGTGGCGATCAGGCAGCCGTCAAAGCCGTCTGCCTGGCTCTGGTTTCACAGCAGATGTGCTCCGGTATCCGGGATCACCTGAGGAGATGGTGGCCTCCTGGCGGGACCAGCTGCCCCGCTAAAACAGGTGCACTAATGGCTATAAAATCAAGCTGGGCCGGTTCATCATCACCACTTGAATTCAGGCATTAGTCAGTGCGCTCCCCTTTCATCCTGCAGGCTGTCAGCTTTTATTCATCTAATTGGTGTTACTGGTGAAGAGGCACCGACCTGCCGCCCCTCGGCCCCTTTCACCAGCCTCCCTCACTCCCTCACCCACTCCTCCTCCTCCACGAGACCCTTCCCCAGTCATCTCGCCGGGGCCACAAGGCCTCACGTCTCTGGCGCCATACACGCATACGAGCTTGCTGCTTTTACGCACCTCTGCACATTGAACTCTCTTTAACCCCCGGCGCTGATGAGCGTCTGACAGATCAGACGTGGCCGACCGTCTCGTGGCTGAGAGGCCCCGAGCGAGTCGCCCACACGGCCTGGTCGTGTTCAGAATGAAAATAAAGTGCAACAAAAATAAGGAAGTTCCGTCGGACAGCTGGTCAGATGCCAAGAGCTGGTTCGAAATAACACGCAACCCCCCCTACTTTTTTTTTTTTTAACTAATGCAACGCTACACAGGCCAGGCTGTGAGTGATTCTGCCTGCGAGGTGCATCTGATTAGCCGACCTCGCTGCCAGGTCACATTTGACAGCCCTGCTGCAAAAGTCGAGCTTGGATCACATCCATCAGTGAACTCAACACATGGCTCGCAATGTTTTTTTTTTACGCAACTATTCAAAGAGAGCAATTATGTTTTCAGCTGGAGTGCAGCAACACGTAGCGCCTTTGGAAATGTGTGTGTCGTGTCGAGTGTGTGTAGGTGTTTACTTTGATGAACTGCTTCCAGCAAGACAAAACCGTTGTTTAATCTTTACGGGTTTGTTTGTTTTTATGTTTTTGTTTAACAACCTGGTTCAGATGTCTATATCAAAGAGAGGGATGTACTATTGACATTTAAAAACAAGATCACAAATGAGAAAAACACAGCATTGTTATATAAAGATGCCTTCCCAAGTCTTTTAAATTCACTGAAAAATGTGATAAACCGTAAATGCTGAAATCAAAAATACTAATAATGACTTTGTTAATCCAGAACCTTTTATTGTGCACATTTTGATTTGTTTCGACTTCATGCTGAAGCAGAAAGCTTGTTTGAAGTTCATGTTTTTTGTATTTGTACACGTCAGATGTCCATGTTGCTTCACAGACCAGCAACCAGTGAAAACAAACATAAGTCAGTGGCACGGCTGAGAAAGAGGTGATTTTTTTTTTACAATTTGTAATAAAAGTGGCTTTAGCACAATTAATGGTTTATTTGCAAAGGTTTGAGAAAAATAAATCCTTCCAAAATGGCATTAGTTGTGAAAGTGGGCCAAAGCTAAGATTGCCGGCCATTCAGTTCCAAGGCAATGATTTTGACTTTGCACTATTAATGCACCTACAACAGCTGCACTTGGCAATTTTGGCCGTGCATTTTCCATAATGCACTGGCGGAGCGCGGAAAAGAGTTCTCCAAACGCATGAAATGAATGAAAGTTATAAAATGCGGACTCTACACAGGAAGTTTGGGATAGTAAAGGGCCGCTTTTACTGCGCTATAGGAGGGAGTTTTTCAAAATGGAGAAAGCAGAGAGGGCTGGAACAAGAAGAGGGGGGAGGGGGAGGAGTTGAGTAACTGCCTCCAAAACGTAAAAGTGGCTCAGTGAAAGAGTCTCAGTCAGGAAGGCACAGTGGCTGGTGGGTAATTTATAGCACAGAAAGGCTTGTAGGGTGAAAAACATTATTTTAGCGGCCCCCACATCCTAATAGAAGCCAGATGTGGAGGGATTAACAAAGCCTGTTCCCCTCTCTGGCTGCGACTCCGGCTCCCCCAGCCCTACAGCTGCAGTCCCCACCGTCTCATTTTCCTCCACTTTCTCTTTCAAAGTCCATGTCAGGCTTTCCTCTGCCACCCCATCATGTGTGTGTGTGTGTGTGTGTTTTTGCCTTCCTCCTCCTTCTTCTTCTTCCTCTTCATGGTAGTGCGAGATGCGGTGGGAATACGAGAGCAGTCAACACTCTGGTTTTTGAGGCGAGACTTAGGAAAGAGTCAGTGGGCCTTTTCCAAACAGATCTGCAGTTTAGTTCACGCTCAGCCTGCCGGTGTCCACGAGGGGAGCTTTGTGGTCGCTGATGTCACTTCACTCAACCTGCCAGGCCACATGTCAGGTAGCAAAAAAAAAAAAAACCCACACAACCTGGCATCACTTAAGTCTGGGATACCCGGGTTGGAATCAAGTTTCCCTTTGGAGTTCTTCAGGCCATTAGAAAGCTACGGTAGGTGGTAGGTAGAGGTTAGAACACAGTTGTTTACTGGCTACGATTTCAGGGGCAACCGAGCCGTCAATATTTCAAAGAGCATATGGGCCTGGTGCAACTGGTGTTATCCCCACCAGTCAAATTCCCCGAGCACCGCGGATGACTGAGCTTGCGGAGGAAGGCGGCTGCGCGAGGCGAAAGCCCCACTGAAGCCGTTTGCATTGTGTAATTACCCTCAATCCCAAAAGGGGGAGACACGAGTTGCGGCGCAGCAGATCTTAAGATGGTTTGACTGCATTAATCACTAAAATGTGTTGGGAAGGCCGGCTGCCAAAGAAAAGCTCCGGCGTCCTCCCTTCCAGCACAACTGCATCAGTTCCAAAGTCAACACGTTGTGAAAATTGAACAAGATTACTCAGCTGTTTTTTTTCAACACCCTCCCTCCCCCAGACTCCTTTTTTTTTTTTTTCTATCCTTCTCACAATACTTAAAATCATCACCTGGGAATACGGGGCTGTATGTTGCAGCCTCTCCTTGGGCCAGACGAGCGCTGATGCTCGGATGAGAAGCAGGTGCTCATAGGCATTTTCTCCTCCCCTTGTGTACGTTTGTTAAGCCGCGACATGAAAAGTTTACACAGTAGTCAAACAGGAGCCATGCGTGCGTTAGCGTCGTGTTTATGTCCACGCTGTGTTGTATACATCTGCGGTTATAAATAAACAGGACTATACATACGAGTGCGCGAGCCTCTGAGCGTGCGTGTGCATGCTTGTGCGTGCATGTGCGTGTGTGTGTGTGTGTGTGTGTGTGTGTGTGTAAAAGCAGCAGGAGCAGGAGGAGCTAGGAGAATGCTAGCGTGTCCGCAGCGGGGCCGAAACTCGAAGCCTGTGATGTGTTTGACGGAGTCTCCTGCCTCCCAGCTGTCACTGGTGCCTCTGGCATCCTACTCAAGCCCCTCGCCCCCCCCCCCCCACCACAAGCCTTACACCCCACCCTCCAACCTCCCCAACCCTCACCCCTCCCGCCCGCTCCCTTTGAAGATAGCTACCCCAGGAAATTGAAAGCTGTTTTCAAAGAGCAGACAAGAGAAGAAGAGGGGAGTGCAGACAAAGCGGAAGAAAAGGGGTTTGTGACGGGAGTGACGGCGAGGTGGCGGGTTAAGAAGGGTTTATGGTGTTTGTCGTCAACACCAATTTAAATAAACCATTGTGGGCCCCCCGAGGAGCACTCGTGGGTCCTCCGCCGTCCGTCCGTGATGACTCTGTTTCACACATCTAAGTCCAGAGCCTCCAGGGAAGTCCCTGGAAAAACACAAGATTGTTTTCAGGTATTGAGCTGTTTCTGGTTTGAAAGGCCCAGTGATTCAGATTAGCAGCAGCATTGGTCAAAAAAACATCTTTGCAAACAATGTTGATTCCTTTTTCTCTGATGTCCCACTACATGGATGTTACCTCTTTCTCAGTGATGTCATGAAATCCCAAAAGATCCACCTTCAGGACTATTGTGGGAAAATAGCTGTATAGTTATGTAGTTGTAGTTGTGTAGTTGTGCTCTTGTAAATAATACATTGACATTATATGTACATGTAAATGGATATAACTTTGGTACCATCCTCAAAATGTCCCAAGTCAGTCCCTTAACCAAAACCACTGTTAAAGATCTGCATCTGTTCTTCAAGGGAACTAATTTTCTGCGTATATGACCCCTTGTTTACTTTTGATTACTTTATCTTGCTTAATGCGTACATGTGTATTTTAGCTTTGTGTTTTCATGTGAGAATAGATCCTTTCGAAATGTTAAACATTGGGACTAAGATCCAACACAACAAAGCCAAAAATGCAATAATCTCTCAAGTACATGTTGCGCTCATAAAGGTTGAGAAATAGACTTAACGCTTCCAATGAACCCCATTGAAAACACATAAAAACTAAATTAAAACAAACACAGTCGGTCGCATAGTGAGCGCGTGCTGCCAGCGTCCTGACACCAGATGAATCAGGGACCTTCTGACCCGACATCCTGTTCCCTCTCAAGCCTTCAGGACCCCCGGGGTGGGAATCACTCTTACAGTACGTCTCCCTCCACAAAGTCACGGGGACAATGGCGGAGTGTGCCAGAGCGCCGGGGTTCCAACGCTTCCACCAAGGTTTTCATTTGCTCTCGCGGCAACATTCTGATGATCCGTGTCTCGCGGGACAGTGGCCAGGCACAGGGCAGATGCCTGTATGGTTTGGCCCGACGGCGGACAGCTCTCAGGACAGGAAAACAAACAGTGACGGACAGGTGGGGGCGTCGCTCGGGAGAGGAGCTAGCAGCCGGCGTGGCAGCAGTCAGACGCGGAGAGGATTCTAACTGGCATCTTGGCACGCGGAGGCGGGCAGACGTGGCTTTTCTCCCGGCCAACAATAACGTCTGCCTCATTAGATCTGGACCGCCAGGCCCACGACTGTCCCGGGAGGACAGAGAGGGAGGCCCACGACTGTCCCAACCGGTTTGGGAATCCGACTGATGGGTTCAGCGGGTAGTTGACTGGCAAAATACCGTTCAGCTTTCTAATGCGCCAGATGTTTTGTTTCTTTCTTGGTAATGCAAGGCAGGACCAGGACATTTTATTTTGATTGACGCTGACAGTCAGGCTCATCGGGCTCCGCCAGGATGCACATACGTCAGAATAAATGTCGCATTTAAGGGAGGTACTGGGGCGGATTGCAGCTTTTGAAGGGAGTCATAAGAGGCGGGAAAGGAAAAATATATCTAAGGTCCAAAAGTATAAGGGAAAATTCAATCTTGTAGACACAGCCAATCTAATCATGGTTAATACGTTCGAAGAGCACTGGGGATAAAATAGGAGCCACAGACAAACAAGCCTGTTGTAATAAGTGAATTCAGTCATCAGCAACATCTCTGGGAACTGGCATTGCATGGTCTTCACACATATTCCACATATTCGTGTTTATCTTAAATTTGCCAGAAAAAAGGTGATACTGAAGTTACTCTGCGCAAATAAAGGAGATATAGCCCTCGGAGACTCAACCTGCAATCGTAGTTGTGTAGAAATATTGCCGGTCAGCTCTTTATTTGTGTCTTTATCAGATCATAATAACATTGAATAACATTGCAAAATATGAACGTATGAACTTCACGGTGTTCTACGATGGCTACGCCCAGCACATAATGAGATTTTTTTCTTCTTCACTTTCTTGTTGATGTTCGCTATGTGAATTCTTCCTGCCAGGATTTCGCACAAACATTACGCAGCTCGTCCAGGAGTGTCGGACAGACAACGCCTCCACCGCGGTGCTGTGCTACTCCTGTTACATTACAGCGGCAGCTGGGCCCAAATATTTGCAGAACTAAACCATTACATGGCTAAATATGAGTAAGGGAAAATGTGAAACCATGTAATTACGGGGGGACTCCAGCATGAGGGGTGACAGGTTAATTCACCCAAATTCAAACAGATCTTTTCTCCATTCATGCAGCAGCCGCGTGTGAATGGGATCAGACTTTTTTTTTTTTCTTTTCAACAGCCAGACTTGTTCACAGTTCTGGTAAATGTGGTGGCAACAGCCAGACATTAAATTAGTAAATGAACTCCTAATGTGTGGAGTTCCAGAGCTAAATGGGAGAAGGCGGATGATAGATGATCACAGGATTATTTAACAGATGCTAGACATCTCGACTGAAATCTAGCAAGAAACCAGGAACATATTGCAGGCTGCTTTTGAAATGTTGTTTAAAGGACAGTTTTTCATGGATGATGCATATACACACTGTAAGCACAGTCACATGTGTATTACGGGACCTGAAAGGAATGAAGGAGCAAGTTTTAATCTGCATCTTAGATGTTAGGAGATGCACTTTTATGACTGACTCTTATGACTTCAAAAATAACTTAATAACTAATTAATTACATTTTTAAAAGGTTAGAAAATTCAAACAAACAAAGAGAGTATTCTGGTCTGTATGTTTTATCATGTTTTTTTTTTTTTTTAAATACTGACGCAAACAGTCCTTTTTTGGTGCAACATTTCTGAGAAACACACTGAAAGTTAGCATTGTTCCTTAACTGTTACACATTCTTTAAACACTAATCTAGAAACTCTGCAAAACACTCCGAAGCAATACTGAATAATGTTTTGTGATATCACAGCAGGGTTCAATCTGCATTTTAGTCCATTAGTTTCTTGTGTTTGACTGCACTACAGGCCACTGTAGTGTTTTTTTCGCATTCTGCTGGTGAATTATGCCACGCATCGACCAATAATCCAGATATGCCACTAAATCTCCCCCGCTCGGTACAGCAATAAGTTCTGCGACCTGCCTCCCCAGGTGTGGAGGTGAGGGGTCAGGGCTTTACGGTGGAGCGGCTGGGGGGTCGGGACCTGCGCTCTGTGGAATCCGGGTGTCACCGTGGCATTCACAATGGAGTGGTGAGAATGACAGGTAGCCCCTGGGGGCTGTAAATAACAGATATGCCCTCATACTTATGGGGGGCTGGGGGGAGGGCCAGTTGGGGAGGGGGGTAAAAGCCGGGCGTAGCTCAAAACAGGAAATGAGCATAAGGCCAAAGGATGGGGGGGAAAGCAAAAACAGACAAAGGGGAAAAGATAATTGCATTTGAGGAGCGGTGGAATGTCGTGAGCTAAAGGGCAAAGTCTCATATCGAGCTCATAAAAACTGCAATTCCGCTCGTTCTTTTTTGTCTTTTGGCCTTTTGGTTTTAAAACATGCCGACCCGATCTGTTTTGCTGTCGGTGCGTAGGCATTAAAGTCGAGATTAATCAAGGTGACTTTCAGCTGTGGGTAAAGCTAATAAAATTGTGATTGAAAATCATAAGTCAAACTAAGAAGGATGACCTGGTGGCTGGAAGAAAAAAAATGGACAGCACGAATGGTTTCTGCTCTTTTTAATCACTCTCTATATGAAAACTAAAGCCATAATCCAATCGAAAATAATAATCCAAAAAATTCAACTCAATGCAAGGAACTGTAAAGACTGACTGTATATTCGCCAACTGCTACCTTTCTAATTTGAAAGGCAGTAGCTGAGTTTCGACGGAGAAGGGGCCAAAATGGTGGCGTGTTTTTGCATTTCTCATTTCTCCTGCAGGCCACCAGCAAAAAAATTCCACTAAACCAACACACATGCAGGGCCAGTCGGTGCCATTAGAGGCTGTAGGCACTCGGGGAGGGAAGGTGGCGGTGGTCAGCGTCAAAACACATGGGCGCATGAGCTCAGAGCAGAACAGTCATACACTGTCTCGGGTTACACCTGAGACTCCACTTCATCTGCACTGAATTCCCCCCAAACCAGGTAATGATTTCAAAGGCTCCCTTTAAAAATGACCTTTTATGGCTTTTGGGTTAGAAGTAAAGACATTAAGGCTCCAGACGAATGTATTTCCACATCCACACGGACACGGCTGGAAAAAATCGATTCCCCTTCCTTGAAGCTGTTCTTTTCCAGCGTTTCTCACTCTTTTCCATTCTTCTTCTTCTTCTTTTTTTTCTTCTTCTAGCGGCACAACGGCTCCATACATCTGGCACAGGAGCCCTTATTGATCTCTGGGAACAATCCAAAATAGAGGCTGCAACCGGAGACGGCGGCTCTTTCTGCACATTGTCAGGTGATCCAAGGGAGAAGAAAAAAGGGGGTCAGGTGTATACAAAATAAAGAGATGGGGAAGGGGAAGGGAGCGGGCCCATCTCTCATGGAGGGGGTGGGAGGAGGGGAGTCCTTCACCCACCCCGAGGGTAGGTCACAGTCCCTGACCTCTGACCCCGCTCTGAAAGAAGGGAATTTCGGGGAGGGAGAGGGAGACGTGTCTGAGCAGGGAGAGCGGCAGAGGAGCAGCGGGAACAAAGAGTCGACACAAGAAGCACGCCGCATAACGCATCTACATTAAAAGGAGGCAGTGACGAGTTTCCAAAAAAGAGAGAAAAAAGGAGGGTGTGTAAATTTTAAAGCCGGATGCAAATTTTAAACCGGTTTGATTCACAGTTTACCAGCCTGATGCACTTCTGGCAGCACGGAGTTGAAAATGAGTTCCTCCGTCTCTGGTCTTTTGCCTTTTTGGTGCAAGCTGGCGTCACGTGCACGTCTGGGTGACGCTGATCAGAGCAGCCCGGCCTTGGAGCCACTTCAGAGGTTTGTTCATCTCTGTTGTTCTTCACTTTTCTTCTTTAATCTGCATTAAAGGGCCCGGCTGACCCGTGACCCCTCATACATCTGTCTCACCAGGCATGTGCCTTCCAGATGTGGACGCATGTGACCCCCAGGCAGCACTAAAAGAGCAAATTCCTGGCAATTCTGCCGGCATCGCTAGGTGGCAGCACGCAAAAGCTGAGCTTTGAAATGTTAATTGATGGGTTTCCTTAAAATTTAGCAACACAGAAAAGATTGACCTCAAAACGCAAAGAAAAATGGCCTTATTAGAATAATATAACGATCAAGTCATTCCTTTAATGGAACGTCAGGGACAATGTGAGACCTGATACCTCTTTACTATTTCCCGCTTTAACGTCACTGCTTTTACTGCTCCAGATGTTCACTTTCTATAAAATCCCCATTCAGAGGGGGAAAAAAAGAGTGTGAGGAAGTTGTTTTGTGTGTGTGTTTGGGGTTGTGTGTCATCTCCAGAGTCGGGCAGCGATCCAGAGAGACAGCAGCTGTCCCACACAATATCACTTTTATTCATTTATGTTGTTTGTTTTTTACAGGCCAAAACAAATTAGTTCCACTTGAGAACGCAGAAGAGCGTGAAATATAAATGGCTTTCCTGCATGCGGAGGCAGGGCAGAGTTATGGTGGTGATGAAATTAAAGAGGTTGGAGGGAAGGAGAGAGGAACCGTACTCAGAGTTTGGATTTGGGGGAATTTGAAAGCTGGTCAGTGGAGGTCGGGCCGCGTCAAGATAGCTCAAAATATTTCACTTTGAGTTTCATCAGCAACGCATACACAGAAGTATGATGAAAGAGACACAGGAAGAAAGAAAATAGCAGAACCAAATGCAGTCCCTGGTCTGGAAGCAGTCAGACTGATAGTCAGAGATCTGAGAGAACCGTCACACACACACAGTTTGATCTGGATTGGATTTAACTGCATCCATTTTTTTTTTTTTTTTGGCTTTTAAACTCAAATCTTATCACGGACCGAACCGAGAACCAGCCACGTCAGTCCACCTCCTGAGACATACGAGCCAAAATATCCCCCCCCCCCTTGGTTGCATTTTTTCCTCTTTTCCTGTCTAACCGAGCAGGCCCTGGGCTCCGTGTCAGCGCGCTCTCTGCTCTCCGTCAGTCCATATTGGGCTGCCGCTCCCTCACGGATGAGGAATTTCAACTCATCCTGAACTGTAAATTCAGCATGTATGTATGACCCCCGCCCCACGTCCCCCACCCCGGCTCCCTCCTCCTCAACAAGCCCCACGTGCAGCGCAGACCCCTCGTCACTCCGCATTAAAGGGAGCGGGCAGGCGGGCGGGCGGGTGAACATTCTGCTTCCAGAAGTTCTTCTCTCCCTGAGCGCGGCGTCGAACCCGCGTGCCAACACCGGGTTCGTCGGCGCTTCTGTTAATCGTCGGCCAGGCGGTGGTGGGGTTTGAGAGGGGGCGACTTCGCTGTAAAACCGTCGCTTTGCTCGTATACGAACCCACTTAGCGCTCCGTCACGCTCTGCCTGCCCAACTGACCTGCCCCCCAGCCTCCTCCTCCTCCTCCTCTCCATCTTCATCTCCAGCTCCATCTCGTCGTCCAGGTCGGCTCTCGGCTCCAGGATTCTCAGCACAACTAAAGAAGCCAAACAGAGAGAGCGAGAGAGAGAGAGCGGGAGAAAGAGAGAGAGTCCTTTCTTCGCGGAGGGGGAAGAGAAAAAAACGCTGAGAACAAGTCAGAGTGAGAAAGGAGGCCATTGTAGGGGGCTGGCCTGGGGACAAGTCACCCATTCAGATGCGGCCAGCCGTGTACAATGGCTAAACTAACATCATTGACATTTGGAGTTGCCCAAGCTTTAGAGTGAGAGGAAAGGGGAGGAGGGTGTGTGTGTGTGTGTGTGCGTGTGTGCGTGTGTGTGCGTGCATGTGTGTGAAGAGGAGCCGTGTTGCAAAAGGCCCCTAACGGGCACCAGGCCATTGATCAGAAATTCATGTCTGTGGCCGGGGATCAGAGCAGCGTGCCCTCTGTTGGCTTTCATGTGTTGTGGAGAAGCTGAGAAGAAGGAGCAGGAGGACATCTGAGATAGGAACCTTTATCCAACCAACCCCCCCCCCCCCCCACCCCCCACCCAGTCCCTCCAGTCCCTGTGGACCAAACCGGGCCAGTGACTCGGGGGCCACCCAGGGCCACTCAGGGCAGACCGAGGGCCAACAGGGGTGATGCAGAACAGGCCGGTGGCTGATCAAAGTGCTCAGATAGCGCAGCGTGTTGCTCTCTGATTGGCTGCCATCAGGAGACACGGCACTGTGATTAATGATAATGCGGCCAACCAAGTGGCTTTCCGTGGCGGCGACTAATGAGACGGCGAAGCGCTCCTGACTGATATGGATGTGACGGGTTACCACGGGCCTCAGAGTTTCAGCAGTTAGAATTCCTCTTGAGAAACTCATCAACATCAGTAGACGTTGACAGTCCCGTGAGTAATGATTGAGATTATGAAGGTCAGAATTTTATCGTTTCTCCAGTTTCAGTCAGGAATTTGGCTAATTCTATCTGCTTGTGTCACATGACCATGTACAGGGGATAGGAAGTGACATTAACCTCGTCATGAGTCAAAGCAAGACAATGCTGTTAAAAGGTTTTAAACCTTCATCACACGCACCTGCGCAGGTGTTTTAGACTCAGGTTCCTGAGAATTACTTCAATTACGTAATTAGCTGCATTTCCATTACCTCTAGAGTTGCCCAGAATATAAATATCGCAATAAAAAACTTGTACGCCTAAACTTCGGAAAACCTCTCAAATATGGCTAAACATTTTTGACGCTGTCACAAGGTGGTTTTTCAGACATGTCAATATAGACGTATACATGTATAGCAAAAGTGTCATGGAAACACTTTTTCACATTTGCGAAACATTTTTTTTCAAGTAGTCAAAGGGAAAAATATAACAACTATTCATGACAGCAAACAAACGTAAACACACAGAAGCAAACGTAAATCTCGCAAATCTCGTGGAACTAGATTTTACGAGAATTACGGCTAATGCGCTTCACGCCGTTCAATGGAAACACTTGCAAATCGCAATTGTACTTTGTCGAAATTTTAGAAATATCACTTTTATTTTGCGAAAAACTATAATGGAAACGCAGCTAAGGACAACAACAATAACCGCGACTTCCCCGTCTGCTTTTGCTGCTTTAATGAGCCACAACCCCCTACCGTGATCAACACGCTGGATATCCTCTGGTAATTTTCCTCTGTGAGGGACGCACAGTGACACCAGACCACTGAGCAGAAACATTCCCTCCCTCTCTCTGTATCTTTTCTGCCTCCAACCAGGTCACTACAGGAAAAGGCAGCGTCAACACAGGCCCGGCTTGATGACGTGCGCGGGCCGAGGGGTTCAGCTTTTAAAGGCACCCATTCTGTTTAAACAAGCTTGTGCACACGGCTGCAGGGGTAAACAAGGCCGGACCACCTTGCCTGCGCTGCATCGCCTGCTCGCCAACAGTCACTCCGGAGCGGCTGGTTGTTGCACCCTGCCGTCCCAGTGACGCTGCTGCTGCCTGGTCTGAGTTTGCCTGCCTTTCGGGTTGGGTGGAGGGGGCGAGGGGTGGGAGAGTCCTCCTCCTTCCCTAATGCCCGCACTTCAGCGGGGGCTCCTCACTTGCTTAAACGCAATAACAGCTGCTACAAGCAACAGACCGAGAACCTGATATATGCACTCCGAAAGGACTGACCTCTGCTCGTGAATCAGCCCCAAGGACAGGAGGTGTAGGCCCCCTGAACAGAGTTCCCTGCCATGCCCCATAGTTCCCTCTGGCTCAACCACCGCACTATTTTTGGGTCAACCCTCAAAGTACCACAACGCCTCCAAATGTCCCTTTGCCGACAAGACAATGGGTTGGGCTTCCTCTTTTTTTTTTCTTTTTTTTTTAGAGTTGATTTAACGCATGATGATGTGAGCTGAAATTACACAATTGCATTGTTGTTTTATGCTGTTGTGTTTTTATTTTGACTATGGTCATTTACGGCGTGACCCCAACCCCCCAATTTTAGGAACCGCTCCTTCATTCACATTCATTTTTACTCGTAGTTCGCAGAGATAAACAAATAATTCACTCTTTTTCAAAATAGGTTCCATTAAGAAAGAAAAATAACTGCCTCCTATGTATGAATAACTGAAAATATTGAAGATACACAGACAGATTGTCTTTTTTACATTTCCCTTTCTTCTTTTTACATTTTAAAGTTTAACAATAAGAACAGAAACAATCACTTCCAGTCTTCTTGATATTGATGTCATTAGGAAAGTTGGTAGTCTCCCATTTTTTCTCTTAGATTTAATGAAATTCAACCAGCCTTTGAATTATTGTCCAGAGAATTACACACTTTCTCTCCATGCACTGAGACGCACATCTGCTTTCATGCAGCACCAGCATATGGGCCTTTGAAATCACATTTTCCTCGTAGCATAAACAGCCGCAGAAGATTTTCAGCTAAGAGTCTGACTCTGTCTTTAAACACGACTAGTAATGTTTTTAAAGGCCCAGCGTGTGAGATTTAGTAGCACCTAATGGTGAGCTCAAAGAATGTTAATGTTAAACCCTGTCCCCTGATCCCACATGTCACGTCTTTCTCCCTCAGGCTCTGACGCCTTAAAATCACAAAGCAGATTTATGTTCTGGGCTACTGTAGACAGGTGGTGGCGCAATGTGGCCACCTCTTTAAAAGTAGACCTGCTATTTATGGAAATATAAATCCCAACCATTATGTTAAGCAAACACATCAACTCAATGTATCGAGACGTGTAGACGTAGTGAGGACAACTTGCCAAAGCTCAAACCGAACGTCAGAATGACGAGGGAAAAAGATGTGATTTTGTACTTTGATTGGGACGAGCTGCTGGTCTGATCGTTTCACAAACTGCTGATCCACTGGGATTCACACAACATCAGAAATGTCTCTTGGCTTGACAGAACGGTCCCGAAATGGTCCGGCGAGCTGCAGTTGTGCGGAGGAAAAATGCCTTGTTGATGTCAGGGGTCAGAGGTCAGAATGGGCAAGGTGAACCTAATAAAGTAGCTGCTGAGTGTCGACTCATTAGAATGCTACACACTGAGCTAGGTCTTGAATGTTCAGCACACGTGACCTTATAAACCCTGCAGAGTGTTAGTATAGATTCTCAGATATTTCATCAGCCTTTCTGAAATATGCCAGGCTTCTTTCTTTTTTCTTGATCAGTACAAAGGAGGAAGTTGGTGCTGTGTTGTAGAAGCTGTTTGGACAAGTCATGAAGAAGCCACTCCCATCAGCCCAGAGCTGATCGGCCATGTGCAGGCAGTGCACACTGAGGCAAAAAAAAACGTAATTCGACTTGAGGTTCCAGCGGTTCCTTGGTCGTGCATTCCCATGGTGCACTGCTCCCCGGCAGCTGCGGCGGCCTGTTAACACCCCGGTCACTGATGTGATTATGGCTCTCTTAAGATACAGAACCACACGCAGCTTCTGTTGGACAAAGACGGGCTTGTCCCCCCGCTGGCCAGCAGATCCTGACACAACCCCAGCTGGATCAGATGTTACGTTTATCTGGGCCGACGTCCAGCTCACCTTCGACGTCCCCTGGGGGGGGGGGGGTTGGCGGGAGGGTGGCACAGAGAGCCATGTTCCACTTGGCGAACAGTGGAGGCAGGGTGGGTACAATAAGACTCACACTGGATTCAACCAAACAGCCAGAATATGGCGCGGTTGGCCACCCCCGGAGCGAAAGGCCACCCAATGGCCCTGGCGTGTGGACACAGAGAAGCACGCTGTGAAATGTTCTTTCCAGTTGTTGGTGTTTATGAACATCTCTATGCGCGTCCTGGGGATTTCAACGTGCATTTGCAATTCAACGTCAATGCCAGTTCGGCAGCTGATGGGTAAAACATCCCCGTCCTTGAAAAGATTGCCAACATTTTGGGCGCATCTGGTATTGGAATCTACTGCCGCGGTGATTGAACTTTGACTCAGGCAACATGGAGCTTTTAATGAGGTTAATTGTTGTGGTTTCACCAGAAGACGTGATTGAGTGTTGAAGATTCCTTAAACAAATGGACAGCAAAAATGTCAAAACTCGACTGTATGGATCCCTGGGTAGTGTAACTAAAATGCTGCTGTACTGATGGCAGGTCAACACTCGCAGTATGATGTCACCGCAGGGGAGGAAGTAAAAACCTCCATGAAACAATTTAATAGACAGGCATTAAACCAATGTTTGAATTCCCAGACCAGACAACATTCTTTCCTCATTACTGGACTGACAACAGTGTGTATGTTTTGGACATCTGACAAATATGACATGATGTTAATTGAATAAGAAGCTTGTGTTTATGAGCTGGAATTTACATGTCCAGAAAAAGGACCTCCCACTATCTCATACTGTGACAATTTGAGTAATTTAATTTATTTCCATGAAATTATGTTGCAGGTCTGAATTAAACGGCAGATCCTGGTGTCTGCTGCTTGTGAATAAAAGTTAATGGATTTGAGTTGCTTTGAGGACAGAATTTTCCAGACATTGTTGGAAGTTGCTTTTTGAGAGTGTTCATTGGGCTCAATTTATTTATTTCCACTTATAAACATTTATAAATACAGCTAAGTTCATGTTCAAAGTCCTATCATCACCTTTCTTCCCCTTCTTTTGCTCAGTTTGAACTTCACCAGGTTTACACCTTTACACAAGTTTGCTGCCATGCAAATGACTGTGTGACAACGTGCACCAGCGAAATAGCCGGTGAGTTTAAGTTGCTCGGAAACACTTACTCTGGACACTGCAAACTGAAAAGCTTTTAGAAATCAGAGAGAAGAATTGCAGTTCACAAACTCGGTCCACCTTTTTTGGACCGATCCCTGAAACGCACACCTGCCCACAATCATGCTCTTCAATCCTGCCTGTCACCTTTCGACCCCGAGTCTTTCGCAACATCAGTGAATAGGGGCGGCCTTGACCGCGAGGAGCGCTCCCATCTCTGTTTTCCATCAGCATATTGAACAGTTTGCAGGAACAGGAAGTCGCCTGAGGCAATCAAAAGGATCAGACATCTCGGTCTTTCCATCTCTCTTGTCTCTCCATCGTGGTGCGCCCACCCCATCCATCTCCAACCGCCCTCGCTCAACCCTCGCTTCTCCCATAATTCAATTGTCTTTTAATCCGCAGGCAAAGAATAACCCCTGAACAGTAAATCAGTGCCGCGGCGTCGTGTCTCCGGACTGCAGAGCCGCTCTGACTGGTCCGCAGGGGCTTCGGATGGAGAAGGACCAAGTGAGCTCCATTCCATCCCCTGCTGCTGCAAATCAAAACAAGGCTCAGCATGTGGTCAAGCCATTTGAGGCCCGATAGAACGCATTGAGAATTGCATTCCTGATTCTCGGCCATGCATTGACAGACAGACAAATGTGAAGCGTCCTCACGTGGAGGATTCTTCATCTTCATGTTGCGGCCGTGGTGAACCGCAGCACAGCGGCAGAGTGAGAGATGAACCCGTCAGGCTTTTGAAAGCGCCGTGGTTCGACGTGCATCGTGATTTTACAGGAATGCATCATGAAGAGAGAGAGATTGATGCATTTCACTTTACAAGAGCACAAGACACACGGCGAGAGCAGATGAAGAAAACACATGTTGCAGCATACAAAAAAAGTGCCCATGCAAACATGGCGAAAAATAACATGAACAAAGACAACTTCCCTTTTATGAGAATCCATTTTCAATCTATTGTTTTTTTTTTTCTTTTGTGCGTGTTCTGCAAGCAAATTGTTTTGGAACCGAGTGAATGGTCAAAGGTGGAATGTATGCGTCACGTGAGGGTGTAAGCAGGCAGGACCCCAATGTAGACAAAAACCGGAAAACAGAAAACTACTTTTTTCAAATAAAATACAAATCTCAACTAAAGGTGACCTGAAGGGATAGAAAACAAACCGAATCTAAAGTCAAAGACTTAAAAAGATCATTGAAACAGGCAACAGACTTGGAACTGACTGGGCTACTGCCAACTGAGCTGCTGCCGCTTAACCAAGGAAGAACAATGACTCAACACAGCTAAATGGAGACACAGACTATTTATACAAGAGGGCAGGAGGGGAACACAGGTGAGAACAATCAAGGGCAGGACTGACAACGAGACACAGGTGAGAATCATGGGGCATCAAAAAAGGTGGGAAAGCAGCAACAGGTAGTAAAATACAGGAAAGACAGAGGAAATACTAAAACAACAGACCATGACACTACAGACGCACCCAGTACTTTGAAAGTCCCATTAATTATTTTTTCAACCTCGACAGTAGACAAGCGTTACATTTTTTTTTTTTTTTTTTAAAGTACTCTAGTGCAGAAAACAACCTTTTCAGCCCTATGTTTACAGCCTCTCACAAAATACCTCAGTGGCAAACAAGATACTGATACTTGTTGTTATTGTGTTTTTAAACATTAGTCATTTTTTAGATATCTTCTAAATGCCAGTAAATAACTTTGTGTATTGAAAGCTGTGTTTTTCATGTCCTGTGTTGATGTTTCGTACTTTCGTCCTCAGCACGTTAGCCGTCAAGGGCACAGCTGTTTTACAGGTGCAGAGAAATAGCAATAGGGGGAGCAGGAAGGGTCAAACAAGAGCAGAACCCTCGGACCCCCTGCATGAGAAAACTTTGTTTTTCACTGGAGCCACTTCTGAGGCCAAACACAGGGAGGCTGGTTCTGCGCAAACAAAAAACAAGCAAAGAGTCAAAGTCAAGGTCCGTCTTTATTCAGGTGATGACCTTTAGTTTTTCCTCTGTTTTCACTGCGACCACGGATGCGCCTCGGGACCTGGGACATTATGTCACATTATCCTGCAAGCATCACCTCCACTCTGCCCTGTTTTGGAGGATAGAATAAGCAACAACAGGGGAAAATATATATATATATTTTTTTTTAAAGAAAGTGGCAATTACCTCAGGTTCTTGGCGGGGGCTTTTATTAAAACCAAACTTGTTTCCTTGAACAAACATGACAGGCGCTGAGCAGAGGACAGCGCCTTTTTTTTCTACCTCAGCCAAAATATTAAGTGAGTGCAGGTGCTCCAGGAATGTCTGCGAGGGTGGGGCAGGGAGGGCACGGCAACGCTGACCTTTATTCTCTCTCCGCCGCCTTATGCGAGACTCCATATGTGTGTTTATCTATTTGTGCATGTGTTTCCACCAAAGGCCCCCGACCGCTTTCGCGGACGCCTCGGTCGCACAGCGGAGGAGAGCGCCCAGCCGACTCTCCCCGAGCCCCTCGGCAGCGTCGCGGTGGTAGAAAAACTGGAGCAAAAGCAAACGATTGTTTTGTTACGCAGGAAGAGGCTGGGGGCTGCCTAAGCAGGACCAGATGCAAGGGGTCCTGGTGGCTCCTGGCTCTGATTGAAGAAGGTCCGGTAGCCCCGGCGGAGCCTCTGACATGGAGGCTCAGCAGACGGTAAATTTCCTGTCCGCAATCCCCACGACGTCGCAGATAAAAAAAACAGGGCGTGATCGATGCCCATTAAATCAACTATGTATACCTTCCTGAAAGACCCGTGAGTAGCATTTTCTTTTTGCTTTCTTAATGGCCAATCACTTGCAGAAACACACAGGGGGACCTTTATGTAATTGGATTCAGGTCTACGGGCTCTGCAATCACCGCATGTCTCCTTTAAAAAAAAAAAAAAAAAAAAAAAGTAGAAAAGCATGTAACCTCGTCACCGACGTCCATCAAAGGCGGCAGCTCGCGCTCATTAGCGAAGTCGCGCTCCCACATAGTTCCGCTTCCTGGGAATGCTGAGCCTCTCCTGCCTGCGATGGAGTGAGTAAAGGTCGGAGCAAGCGCAGGCCTCCCAGTGCAGGTGGTGTGAGATATTTTAGCTGCTTCCTGCAGGTCAGACATGCCTCACTAGGGAGGCGATGGCTAAGAAAGGCACACCTGGTCCAAATTGACACCCTGGAACTGGGAACTCAGGTGAACCTACCTGAAGACAGCAGCCGCTGGGAAGGAGACGCTCTTAAACTCAAGGTTCAAAGCTGTTTTGTTAATGCCGGACAAACTATTGGCCACATCGATCTTAAAACTGAGCTCCATTTGCCTCCTGCAACAATCACCAGGGGGCGTAGTCTGATCCTCAAGCATTTGTACAAACACTCCTGAGGTGTGTGGTGTCAGTGAAACTATTTCAGCGCTCCAATGGTGTCTGAGTCTCGCAGGGTTTTGATTTGTGAATATTCAACGTGTCTGATACTTCCAACTCCCCATCAGGCGGCCTCAATGGAAATCCCAAGTTAGCCAATACAAAATAGCAGCAACTGGATGCAGCAGAGCCTGACAGCACTCCAAGCCAAACTCTTATTGTCCCTTTTGACTCCTTTTGTCAAACTCAAGCCCGCCAAAGTCTTGTTTGATCACACAGATCTCTGAGATCTCGATGTCGGTGGAATCAAATTTTAAAATCAGCAGCGGCGGATTACGCCGTCAGAAAATGGGGTTGGAATCGTCCTTCTGTCTGCGGTGGCCCATGTTTTGAAAAATTGGTTTAGACTTGAGGACCGTCTGGTGTGCAGCCAGCCGAAGCAGATGAACATTTTTTAACAGCATGCCAGAGAGCAAAGAGAAAACAGAGAGACAGTGACAATAAGAAGCATATTGGATGTATCAGGCGAGCAGCAACATTTCACTGGTGCCAACATGTGCCGGCCTGATGCATCGACCACAACGCTGCCCACAACTGAAGGTAGCTGTGAAAAATGACGTGGCCTTATTTCATTCTTACACTTTCGTATCTGTCCCTCTTTAATTAAATTACAATTACATATGGCGACTTTTGCCTCCTGTTTCCTCATATAGACTCTGTGAAAAAAACGCTGGCACTGAACTTGTCACATCTGCCCCACACATTCCTCCCGTCCCGCCTCGCACGTCCAGGCATCTTGGCTCGGCGCTGATGGGGGAATTTTCCGCAGGTCGACAGTGAAAGAGGCACATAGTCTTACCTTTGTCTCTGTCCGCACTCCTCTGCTGCCGGCCCTGTCCACTCTCTGGCTGCACGCACACTCTGACATTTTGCAAAGTCCAGAAGTTGGCAATTGAAGTTGTCCACGGCTCATTCTGTCCACTGTCACTTGTTCTTTTTTCTTTGCGCAAGTTAAAATCAAAACACTGTCTTGCTTTCCAACTTCATTTCTGCACTGAATCTTTTAACTCAAACACGGTAAACCATAAATAAAACATAAAAACTTTCACACTCACAATACAGTGCAATGATTCATACGTAGTTGTTGGATGGGAAAAATAATATTGCCTTGCTATCTATCTATCTATCTATCTATGTATAAATATATATATATACATATATATATATATATATATATATATATATATATATATATATATATACATATATGTGTATATATATATATATATATATGTATATATATATATATATATATGTTTCTATCTATCTATCTAGTTAGCTAGATAGCTATCTAGCTATCTGTTTGACAAGCTATTTATCTTTCTTTATCTCTTTCTCTCTCTCACACACACACACACACAGACACACACACACTGAAACCAGCCTAATTAACCCAAACTCATTGAATGCCTTACCTAATGAGAAAGTTGACCAAAATATCATTACTTGAAAATGTGCTCGATATGTGGTTTGCAAAAGTTGGTGCGGTCCTCGCAATACCATATTAACAAGAACACATACACACACAGACACACAGACACACAGACGCACGCACGCACGCACGCACGCACGCACAGACACACACACACTAATTTCAAATGAAAGCAATCACTCATAATGTGCACTTCCTCAATGATGTGAAACCACAATGTTATCCATGAATGCCACTCATTTGGTTTCTAATTCCCGACAGCTGTTGCCCCTCCGGGTATTTCCGACAGGCAGTGTCTCTACTTGACTGTCTGTTCATCACATCAATTTTTTTCTTTCTGTATTTTATCTGCTCAATGTACACTAGTGGCTGTGCAACATTCAGAAGCATTTTCCCTGCTTGTCAAGGGGCAACAGCAGAGGGCCGAGATGCTTGTTGTTCTCTTTCTGTCCTCTCTCCGACGTGCAGCGCCACACTAAAGCTCAGCTCGGGGGTTAAAAACGCTTGTCAGTGCTCGGTGCGGGTTGACCTGATGGGAGCGTCTCCGGGATTATTCCCATGTAAAGACAGAGGGTTTCCCCCCGCTCACCGCTTGTTACCCGCCGGGCCCCTCTGAGGCCACCTGGTGGTGGGGTAATTAAAGTACCATAGATCAGCCAAGCTGCAGTAACACTCCCAAATCCTCAGAGAATAGCCGGAGCCATGGGCACCCTTAATCCTGTTTGTGGCAATCGGGAACTACTCCAGTCCCAGCCGGAAGATGTGGCGGTCAAGAAGGGAGGACAAAAGGCCGGTGGAGGGTGAGGGGACGAGGGAGGGTGGGAAGGAGTGAGCTGACAGCTAGCGTGTATTCAGCCTCACTCCATGTCTCCTCTGTCTTGCTGCTTTTGTCAGAGGGGGAAAAAAAACCCTCCACCATTTTTCCCTCCTCCATTGTCAACCTGTTTTTTTTTAACCTGGTCTTAACCCCGCAATTTATGAAAAGCATGGGCTCTGGCTATTTTGTACATGGTTACTTTAAATTCAGCTTTTCCTCGTGCGTCATCTCTACCGTCTGCACTGATTTATTTATTTTTTTAGGTGTCCTTTTATGATGACTGATGGATGGGAAAAAATGACAAACATGGAAGTAGCGAGTCGTGCAAATATGGGAAACAGAAAGAAGCTCGGCTCTTTCCTCAAACAAAGCAAGAATCAACAGTGAATATGATTTAAAGACTAACTAAATTAGCTTTATTAAATCAAGCAAAATTAAATTGAAAGGGGAATATGGCAAATTTCACTCGGTTGCCAATTTGAATCACCTGGAGTGACCTTTTTCATATTCTGCATTCATTCATTTAAAATTTAAAATGAATTGTTATGTCTGCAAACAATGTTGCCCTGCACAAGGTTGCACTCTTTTAACATTTATATCCAAAGCAAATTGGTGCAGCCTTGTATGAAATGCCCTTTGCCCTCCCCCTGTTGAATTTGTGAAAAGTTCTCTCACCATCTTGACAACAATCATCCACCTTGGGGAGACAGACGGGGGGAGAAAAGGTTCCCAGTGGAGACCCATACTGCAGGTTGGACCCTTCAGGGGGTGCGGTTCTGCCCCGCCCCCTTCCCGAATGCCCCTACCTTTAAAAAAAAAAAAAAGAGAGAAAGAAATCCAATTATAGTCCTTCATTAACAAACCCAGCAGGAGAGAGGCACAAACTGGGCCCTGTGAAAACTAAGACGTGCAGTCACGAAAACTGTTCTCAGTCTGCACCTGTGGCTTCGCCCTCACTGTGGGGTAAAGACGAGGCCGAGGGCACGACAAACGCTTTTAGAGGAGGGTTGACTCATTTCCGACGAGGCTGCAGGAAAAAAAAAAAAAAAAAATTCACGCAATGTCCAGCTCTGTAAAGCCTGAGCTCTGTGCGCACTTTTCCATGATGCAATGTCCCCAACGGACAGACACAACACTGCTCACTGTGACACCCCATTACAGCATGCAGCAATACCTCACTGCTCAGGAACCCGCTGCTCAGACTCTCACCACCTTCTGACTGACTGGACCTGATGCGGCGGATTACTGAGAGCAATCAGTGCCAACCAAAACCTTCATCGACCTAAGGAAGAGCGTCAGGGGCCTTGGGTAGCAACAACGAAATCCCTGGAGGATTTTTTTTTTTTTTTTTTGAGAATAAGACTTGCAATTTGAGAGTAAATTCAGTTTTGTTGAGGACGTTTTGAGGCGAGGCAATAGGCAGCACACATGGGTAGTTATAGTATGGATAGTATAGATAGTTATGATTATGACAGCTGACTACTGACTCCCTGTAAATGAGTTTATTCAGGATGAGGGCAAGGTGAACACAGATGACAGTTTTTCTACTTACAAAAAAACTTTTATTTTCCTGAAAGTTGAACAGAAAAAAAATAAATGCATACAAAAAACAGTTGCAGGAATAGAAAAAAAATCAACCTAAGAAACTTAGGTCTGCTTTACTTAAAGCCCGCAAATCTGTGAACTCTCAAAAATAACTCTCAGGCAGAGCTCGCAAAAGCATGGTGCCCCATACCATCTTCCCCCTTCACGTTAGACAGACTGCCCTTATATATAAGCTGTACCTGGCCTCCTCCTTGCTGACCAAACAATGTGTCTTAAGCACAGGGTAAAGCTACACATTTATACTGCAAATGAAAGTCCATTTACCTGAAAACAGGTTGTACTTCTCTCTAGAAAACTGAGCCTTATGGATGAAAACATTGTCCAAGTTGCCCTTTTTTTTTCCAAAGCTGACCCCCGTCGGGTTTTCTGCGTGCTGGAGGTGAAGCACAGGGCAGAAAAACAACTGCGGAGACAATGAAAATCACGTCAGTAAGTTCAAACAAAGCGCTTCTGCCCTTCAGTCTTAATTCCAACTTCTCCGCTCTGGTTCCTCCCCCGGTCAGGACAAATAATTACAAGCGTCATTTAGCCCAACACCACTGCGAGACGCAGCGTGTCCTAATTAGTGCCCCTGAACCGTGATGAACCGCCTCCCTTGTTTGGCTCATGTGCCATACGTCTTGTTCTCTGCGTGCAGGACGCACATAATAATTCCTCGAAATTCAGGCTAAAATATTTACGACCATAATCCCATGACGACACGCACGCCTGGCCGCCGAGACCGAGTGGGAATGACGATGTCACGCAGGGCAGAAACGGAGGCTTGGCTACGGGCTGATGTCTGCAGCTGCTGCCTGACCAGAGTAAACAGTACCTGGCAGTCCAACCCCTCACACACACTCACTCACTCGCACACACTGGACCGCTTCCTGACAGCATTACACACACTTCACTGACACTCCTAACACAGGCGGAAAAGCATGTGAAGTCAAGTAAGGGAGAGAGACGGCGGCGCATGTGATGCAAGACTCCAGAGTGATGCGTCTGTGACGTTCCAAGAGGTTTTGCCTTGATGGCACTGATTCCAAGACTCCCTTTGTTTCCCTGTTTTTGTTTATTTTTCTGTCAAACTCCCAAAATGTTGCAGTCATGCGAGATGCAAAAGTTTGTTGTTTAGTTTTTGTTGTTTAGTCTGCTTCCCCAAGAATCCACCCTATCGACAATGCAATAATCACAATTACATATTTGCTGTTGTGTAGAAAAACAAAACATCCAATATGTTGAATTTTAGATGAAAATTCAATAAATTTCCTGAAATATTCCAAATATTTAGATTTTTTTTTCTCCTCCCATGTTAACCATTTTTTTTTTAACTTTATTTTACCAGGAAAGTCCCATTGAGGGTAACAATCTCTTTTCCAAGGGAGTCCTGGCAAAGAGGCAGCAAAACTTTTTTAAAAAATCAGCAATTTACAATCAACAGTTGCAGTAATATCACAAAAAAAAAACAGTTACAATAATTCTAATTTCTAACAGATAGTATAAAATCAAGCGTGTTTAATGGCCTCTCCATGTGTGTCACCACACATGATAATTTCCAGTCTGAGGAGCTCCGCCCATGCGCCGCCACGCCCCTGTGCCCCCGTCGCATTCCGGGAGAAATCTCGGAATCAACGGGCATGAAATTCATTTCTCACATGGCCGCATCTGTGCCGCCTAATCATAACCTGGGCAGACAATTCAATCCCGCAGTCCATCGCCTACCTCCTCCTCCTCCCCAATTCCGTCTCCCGCCGAAGCTCCCTCGACTCGCGCCGCCTCCTTCCAACCCCCCCCCCCCCCACGATTGTGTTGCGGCAACCTCTTACATCATTAGGCCCCGACCGAAAACAATTAACGCCGCCAACCGTAATTACAGTAATGGCCATAAGGGAGTCAGTGACCTCGTCCCCTCGCTGCGACTCCATCTGGCCAAACCCTCCATGCAGCACACCCACGTTCTGGCCTGGGCGCTGGGGGAGCTGGGTGGGGTGGAGGTGGGATACCGGACGTGGTGTCGGGGTGTGTGACCTCACTGACTAATGGCTGGTCAGAGATGGTTACTGGGCTGTGTGAGGCTGACGGGAAGAGAACCCCTGGAGAGACATGTTTGGGAGTTTTTCTGGGCTGTTACAGCAGGGTGGGGTGGCGAAGGGTGGAGGGGTGCACAAGGCCTCCAATTCATCATCTGTGTTTGTAGGGATTTTATAAAAGTGATGAATGTGCGAAGTCAGGTAAATGGCTGAATTAGAGTAATGGCTGATTGCAGCAATTTAGCCCCAACACTGCCAAGAATATAGATTCGGGGGCCGCAGCACACAATGTTGTGTAATCCCAGATGCCTGGACCCCTGAATATTGAGGTTGGGGCTGCACATTCTAGTTAATATAGCTCTTTCACTGCTGGCGAGCAGAGCTGAAATACGGCTACAGTTGGCAGCAATTAGAGGTGGGAGTGGGGTGGGGGGCTGCAGCGGGTTGATAAACACAACATGTGCACGGTGCATGCAAACTGTTTTGAATGGACGCTATAAAGCAAATTAGTCACACGCTGTTGTTGAGGGCAAAGTCAAAGACAAACATTGTGTTTGGACATGGATCAAAAGTGAACAAATCCAACGTGTCCGTCATAATATTGATTGCTGGAGGTGTTTTTTGCTTCATGTGCTACAGCTCAGCGCTGAACAAACTCTACGTCAGTGCTATGGGTTATCGCACAACGGCCAATTAAGATGCAAACGTCACTTTACTAATGTGTTGTGGCATCAGTGTTTGTCTCTTGACTGTTAATGAAGCCACCAGGGAAGATGAGAAAAGTTCCTGTTACTTGTGCCTCCACTTTTTTTTCAGAAAAGCTCTCTTAAAGCAGCCGGTGGGCGGCTGTGACCACAGAGCTAAATACAGTATGTATTTTTTCTCTTTTTTTTCACGCTTTTTTGTGGGATGTGGTTTTTAATCTGACAGCTCTCCTTACTTTGGGGCAAAAAAAAAACTAAATAAAGAAAGGGCAAGGGAAAGAATATGGCACCTTCAATTATGGAGAAAATCATTACTGTCACCATTGAATGAAGTGATTTAAACTTCCAAAATAAAGGTTTTAACTTAGACAGGGTGTCCACTACAATACACAGAGAAGCAGCTGATGGTAACATGATGGCCAAGAATGACTGAACTTATCTTTATACCTTATCGTGAATGTCCTGTCTTTATCTATTTATTTATTTATTTATTTATAATTTTAAAAAAACATAAAATAATAAATAAAAAAATACATTTTCTATCCAGATATACATAGGAGTCTTACTTTAAATGTATTGAAATCTTTAAGTGACCTTCAAGCATCACCTGAGTATCTCATGGCTGGGCCAATGAAGCTCCCTGGTTTCTGGTTATCAAAATATGGTCACCCTACTGAGAGCAGCTGCGTGTTTTATTCTCTTTGAATGGTAGAAACACAACACTCTACCCAGCCTGATTTAAGGCTGCATCTCTCCCTCAGTGTGTGTGTGTGTGTGTGTGTGTGTGTGTGTGTGTGTGTGTGTGTGTGTGTGTGTACAGTGGGCCTTGTGTAGCTTGCGTCAGTGCCGGCCAGGCTGAGGGCTCTCTGGCAGGGCTGTGCTCCAGGCCCCTCGCTCGTTGGATTAATGCCGATTGTTTGGGAATGACTCGGAGCTCCGGACCACACAGGGAGAGCGAGTGAGCGAGCGAGCGAGCGAGTGAGGGGGAAAACGTGGACCCGCGTGGGGCGGCCGCGGAGGGAAGCCCACCGAGAGTTTTGCTGCGACCCCTCTGCCTCGTGCTATTTCCTCCCTTCTTCCTGCCTCCTATGTGTGCACGTGATTGCCCACTTTGTTGCTTATCGCTCTGCTATCTCTCTGTCTCCTTCCTTTTCACCCGGGCCCTTCGTTTGGAGGCCGTCGAGCTGCGTTTTTGCGGCTTGGATTTGTCCGGGTCGAGGTGAAACGTCATCTCTCCCTGATAAGACCCTGATATCCCCCCTTTTTTTCCTCCTACCTGCCCTCCTGCTCTGCGCATATGTGCAAGCGCACGCAAACGTGTGCACGTGGGAGGTCTGAGGCAACAGTGTGGGAGTCCGCCGAGGGAGGGATACAGGGAGGACATCAATTAATCAAAGAGCACACAGGCGCTGGTTTTAATTAGCTGATCTCTCGCTGCGTTGCTCCGCTGCTTTTTTTTTTTTTTTTTTTGGTGTGAGTCATTAGAGATAGCGCGCGTCTCGTGGCCCGTGCGCGTTCCGGCACAGAGCTTTCTCCGTAAACACGAGCGAGCGTTCCCTCCTTTCTCAACGCAATCGGTCCAGTCAGCAAACACCACCTTAAGGAGGAACCCTGGCAGCCGGGCCATTCTGCCTGCCTCAGCCCTAAATGCTCAAATTATGTGAAAGAGGAGAGAATAACACACGTGAGCTGGCAACGACGGGAGACGCGAGACTGACAGCTGTGTTTATGGAGTTGGGTTTGAGCCCCAAGGATTCGCTCAATCCGGAATATGGCTCCCATGACCTGCCCAGATGCCTCGCTGCGACTCGATAGCCTTCATGTGGCAGCGCCTTATAAATCAAGCAGGAGCTCAGAATCAAATGCTTGTTATTCACTGTCTGGGACAGGCTGAAATTCTTGATCTGGGAGGATTGGCTACGGGGTTTCGCACAAGATGTACAGCAGCGCCGCAGTATGTGTGTGGTGCAGCGATGGCGGTGGAGGGCCAATCAGGGGCCGAGCAACGCGTCTTATTTTAAGTGTGAGGTGAGGAGAAAAAAATCTCAAGAGGGAAGTTACACGGGTGTGAAGAAGAGATGTGAGGTTGAGCTGGAATGCAAGAGCAGACTCCAGTGCGTGTGTGTGTGTGTGTGTGTGTGTGTGTGCTTCTTTCGAAGCCTTTATCTCGACCTGATAGTCATGATGGTTGGTGTGGTTGTCTTCACCCTCCAGCAGAGGACACCAATTATGACTTCTTTGCTTTTATGTGACATGTGGCAGAGATGCTGCCGTTTTTGGAAAAGGAAAGGGGAGAAAATGACACCACATCTCTGTGGTTCTATCGGGACTGACACGCGTCGCCCAGGCCGACGTGCAGAGCAGTAAAGAGCATCTGCACCTGGGACGTCCATGGGTGAGCATTTTCACAAAGCAAATGCACCCAATTTGGGCCACTTGCATCATTTCTTGCGTAATGTTACAGTTACCGTATACATGTATTTACACACACTCACACGCACAGCACTTTCTATTTTGCGAATTGGTCAGTAGCCAGCCGATCTATCTTCAACTTGATGTTGCCAACAACCAAGTGGGCCAAGATGAAACGGAAACATTTCAAACAGCTCAAGGATATCTTGACAATCTTTTGATGGTTGGAATAAAATGTATTATATCAAGAAACATGTAATAAAAAATATAGTAATATAAAATGTATACACATAAAATTGTTCATCGTATAAAATAAACTAATATATTGATAAATAAAACGTTGAGAGAAAGAACTGACCGAGGTTGCCATAATTGATGCATCACAGGGTTTCCCTTCACTTACAACACACATTGGGATTTATGATAGCCTGAAATCCCAAATTAATTGAGACAAACACGTCAAAACAACCCAGTGGAATTCAGCGGCAAAAATATTAAGTAAATACTTTGTTATTGTTGGTCCAGTCCAAAGTTCAGTCCAACCTGCTATGTTTCCCTCTATAGAACATTAAGTATGAGAGGCAGGTTGGGATTAAGCTTGAGGCCTGTGGTCTTCCTGGCTACGAGACTGACACACTGCCATACTTCCCCGCTCCTGCACAGACAGGCGAACTGCAGGAGGACTGGTTCCTCCGAACACACACACACACACACACACACACACACACACACACACACACTGTAGTCTGTGGCCTCCAGTTTTGTCCCTGTACGGTGCAGCTGCTGAAAGTGAGACGAAGCGATGTGAGAGGGGCCTCGTTTGGGGGAGGCAGCGCTCAGGCGAAGGCGGCGCTGCTGCAGCCGAGCGCTCGCCGCCCTGGATTCATCCACTTGGCTGTGTTTATTTAATATCCAGTCAGCTGTGGGGAGTGGGGTTAGCCGCAGCTTATAAAACTCAATCAGCATGACCAAGATATAAGCCCCTCCCTAACATTTTCCGACAACCCCCCCCTCCCCCCACCCACCCACCCCCACCATACACACACACACACACACACACACAGGCACTCACGTGTGCACTGATACAGCACAGGGGCTGTAACATACCGATGTGTTCTCCTTCACACAGCTCTTACCTTTAGGAACACGAGTATGACGACACAGTCTGAGACCTCATTGGTTTAAAGTCCTGTTTTGAACACGTTGCCTTGCACGGACAGGAGCAGGGCCAACACAACACGCTGACGACAGTTTGAGTTCAATCAAGGAGTAGGTGGGAACACTGGAGGGCACTTTTGCAGTAAGAGGCTTCAGATCAAACCCCCAGACTCCAAGATGGCAGCCCATTCATTTCAATGTAGTTGCTCACCCAGCGCATACGCCCAAAAAGTTTTTCACTTCTGCATTAATGGGCCCATAGATCATGAGCACTAGTGTCACTTCCCATCATGCCTCTGTAACTCACATGGTCTACTTGGCCAATCAGAACGATTCTGGAGAACGTCATTTACAGACACGTCAGGGGGCAGCCAATCAGAACGAGCTGAGACACAGCAGCAGCACATACGACCTGGTGACGTCACGCTGGGAATAAACTCTTTTCCGGTGATTTTCTGGCCTTTATCTTCTTTTTTTTTTGAAAAATCTACAATAGAAAGATCTGCTATTAATCACGGTTCAGGTCACAGTCGTCCTTTCAGTTGTTTTAAAGGCATTATTTTTGTACTTTTTGTTTTAGTTTAGTTTTGTATTGCAGTCCATTGGAAAAATGTTTTTTTGCTGCAGTACCTCGACTGGCCACTGCAGGAAAATTGGCACGCAACATATCCAGTTCTTATAATACATCAATGCTTCAGATTCTTCAGACAGGGACAGAGTAAAGTCATGGGGACGTGCTTTAGAAGTATTAGTCGTTCCAGCAACAAGGAGAATGGAGACAGGTGTTTGTATATGCCATGCAAGTCTATGGGGTCAAAAGTCAACTTTGTCCTGGAGACATGGGGCCACTTGCAGGTTCATCGGGATCCCTCAAGACACAGCCACGTCAAATTTGGGGCTTCTAGAAATTTTGAGAACCACTGGTATACAAGGAGAGAGAGGAACTATCACACACAGGTGCAGCCTGTTAGGGTGGAAACAGGTAATCAGGCCATCATGAAGGGAAAAGTACAACAGGGACCAAATGGTAAAGAACTGAGAAATAAAGTTGAACAGCAACCTGCTGTTGCAGGTCAATTTAGATTAAAATCTACAATGACTCAATGATTGTGGAGCCAGGCTCGATTTGTAGTCTGAGGCGGTCACCACCTTTGGTAAAAACCACTGCAGCTGGACTGCATTTTTTTCTTTGTTTTTGTTGGTCTTACTTGCTCTCTATGCCAAAGGCTGTTGTAACTAGCCGCTCTTGGCTAGTTGGCATGGTTAGCAAACCAGTCTTGCGTATGATTCTGGGCAAAAGGCCTTGAGCGCCACAAGGGAACTGGTGATCACAGAACGGAGCTTGATAGTCTCCACAGTCTCCCAGTGAGCATGGAAATAAACACAGGCAACAACAACAACTAAGATGAATTACACATAAGGCCAAATAAGTCCACATGCAGCCCCCTCCTTGCAGTGCACAATTATTGTTTTGAAACTTAGTTCTGCGTGGAGACTTATACCACCTTAAGGCTTCCAATTGGCCAGCATGACCTAATTCTTAGCTTAAGCCGCCATCTTCAGCCTTTGTCTGCAGATGCTTGTTTCATTGGAACACTGTGACTTTGTACACGATTCAAAATGCCATTAGAGTGCACAGAGATTTTTTTGTAACCGGATGGATAAAAGAGTTTTTTTTTTAATGCCCATTCACTTGTGGACAAGGCCAAAAGCAGCACTTACTTCCTCCTTATGTAAACGGTCACGCTTTTTCTCCCTTTCCTGCACATCAAAGGTGAACTCGGCGATATAATGAGCTTAACTTTTGGACTGGTATTAGGACAACTGACCAGAAACCAAGCAGGAAGCGAGTTAGAGCGGCGCATGAGCTTTGGCGCAACATCAAGAAGTGAGATCAGGGGAGCGTAAAGTGGACGAATATGGATTTGCGAGAGGGGAGGGAGAGGGAGTGGGGGTGGTGGGCTAGGGAAGGTGGGGGTGTCTTAATAATTCTCACAGCAGCCCATATTCACTCCACCCTGCTGGGAGCAATCCCAGCATGCTTCATCTGCGCCTCGACTGGAAGGCTCCATGGCAACCTCTGGGGTCAGGGGTCACGGGGAAAGGTTGCTTTTATCTGCTAATGAGGTCGGTACCTGGGGCTCGGCGTCTCTCCGCCTCTGTCTCTTGAAGGAAGGGGAGACGGGGGGGAGCAGCCGCCATGAATGCCTGCCAAGTGACACCAATGCCATCTTCAGTTATCTCCGGCCGGGCCTCCGGGCTCAACTCATTGAGCCTGAGACGAGAGTGAGAGGTTGCCGGGTGAGAGGGGTGACCGGCGTTGGGGCTCTGCCCTGTAGGGATGATAACAAATGTCTCCGAAATTGCTGTCCCCCAGTCTGGCTCCTCATTGTCCAATGAGTGTTCACATGCAAATCAACAATCGCCCCACAAGCCCCATGGATGGTGTCGCCCATTATTTCACTTGAAGGAGTTGATGAATGGGCCTTTGCGGCAACATGGTTTTGCGTTGCGCTGCATGTACTGTTGGTGTGTTGATTAATCGGCAGGTTGGGAGGAGGACCGGCCGGACTTAAAGTCACAGAGTCAAACAAACTATTCAGCAAAGGTGGCAGTATACAAAATGATGGATACTAGTGTAAAAAATTACGTTGCCAAAGGTACTGATTCAACTCCTTGATTCAAGTAAAAGTAAGAAAGTACAGGTTCAAAAATGTACTTAAGTCAAAGGTTGTTGTTGGGTTTTTTTTACATTAATAAAACAGGGCTTTCGTTGCTAATTTTTCAAAAAATGAAAGAAAGTTAATAATCTGAACTGACCAGAGTGATGCCAAAGCTGAGGTAAATCCCTTTAAAATATGATCCACTACAAATTCAACTACACAACAGGATTGTTCAAATAGCTCCTCCCCAAGCAGTGACAACAAACAAAAAATTACTTTTAAGAGAATTTGTGTCTTTTAAACCCAAAAGTAACAAGTGTGTTTTTCCCATATAAAAAGTAGAAAGTACAGATATTTGTGTTCAAAGGAAGAGAGACAAAGTAAATATACTCAGATACGTGAAAAGTGCAGTAACAAAGTATTTGTGCTGTGCTACTTCCCACATGTGCCATTCAGTTTGACGGTTCTTTGTCAAAACCCCAGGCAGTGTAGAGAACCCACCAAACTAGAATGACCTCTGAATTATGGGCTGCTGGAACCAGTAAAAAAAAGTTCTTGTTTTTTTTTTTGCTTTTGTTTGCGGACGGCTCAAACACGGAAAACTCACTTCTCCGGGTCGCTGCGACCTGCGGAGTCGCAGCCGTTCAATCGTGCTCCAAAAACACGGGGGCTTTGCAACAAGAGCGCCGCAAAATAAATCCCCCTCCCTGGAAAACACACATCCCGTACTAATCAGCTCTCGCCATATCACACAAGGCTC